>NW_023459625.1:0-52316 GCF_013731165.1 Rhagoletis pomonella | reverse complement strand
AATAAAATAAAATAAAATAAAATAAAATAAAATAAAATAAAATAAAACAAAATAAAATAAAATAGAATACAATAAAATAAAATACAATAAAATAAAACAAGTAATATTTGAGCAAAATAATTAATAAGTTAATAGCTCTGACATATAAATTCAAGGCGGTATTTAAGAAAAGTCGCCTAACTTCGACAATTTTTATGCGATTGGAACAAATGAGCCATCAGTTTGTTTAAAAATAGATTTAATTTTAGATAGTACTGCATATTTTCAAATTGTGGAAATTATTTACGGTCAAAATTTATGAAATTAAGTGAAGTATGGGTTTTTTTTCAATTTACCCCATAAAAAATCCCAACAAGCCAAGTCCGACAATAGATTATTATATACCATTTCAAAGGTCTATATATCCTCTTTTCAGATCATGTTCGATCTTTGAAATCGAATCAAAAAAATGATCCAAAAACTCATAAATCTAAAAAAATCGTATTTTCTGACCTAAACTGAGAGGTCGCGACCTCTAAATGACCTTTAAAAAACCTATTAAAATAGGCATTAATATTTCTCATAAAATTAGGGGGTAGGGTCTTGAAATTTTCAACAAAAACCCTTTTCGATGGGCAACCTAATGTCACTTAACTAAATCAGCTGACCACAGGGTAGGTGTCACCGAAAAATTGTGAAGAGACGAACCCTGGGTTCGGCCAAAAAAAAAAAAATGTTTCGAAATTGCCTTGCAAAAATACTTTACGACTCCGGGGTGTACGGCAATTTTTTTTTTTTTATTATTATTTAATTTGCTTGTAAAGTGGTACGTCCTAATGTGCACATTATTTGCCGTTCGTCGACAAAAATTAAAGAAGACACAAAAGCATGAAAAAAATAAATGGAAATAGCTTTACCTACCATTGATGTACGTGTATGTGTATAACAACGCCCTGGGGCCGTAAAAGGCCAGAAGAAATGCACAATCTACACAAAACCACAAAGTTACAAAGAAAAAACAATGAAAAATAAAACAAAATAAATAAATACGTAACCACAACTAAGCAAAGCGGAAGGTCATTCGGGCAAAGCAAACAAAAACATAAAAATCAAATAGTATATCTACAAAAGTTAACGCATTAATTTATAAACACACACACATGTTCGCAAATAAAAGTTTCTACACTCGCATACCACAAGTAATCGATTGTGTGACCTTGAATAGGGTTTTACCATTGCGCCAATAAAAGAAACAATTTTAGTTACATATGTACATATAGCAACAAAACTGCCGGTCAGCGACAGCCAACCAAGCGTATGAGTATCGATTTATTTTTTTAATTTGTTGTCATGGTACGACCTATGTATGTACATACATATATATTTGTATATGTAATGAGTAGTAAAAGGGGAAGTTAACCGCTGCTTCTTGCCACAAAATTTTGAAACTCTTTTTTCTTTTTTGCCCACACGAAAGTTTTCCCATTACAAGTGCATTTATTGGTATTTATTTGTACGTTGTATTTGTATGCAAATGTATTAGCTATGTAAATATTTTTGAATTCCCACAACGCCAACCAACAACCCTCACAGGTGAGGTGCATAGTTTATACAAGTAATTAGGATTGGCTAACAAATCTCAAAAGCAAAACAAAATGCCAAAAAAAAAACCCATACAAATAAATGATTTTGTTGGTATTTCCGTAGGCTGCTTTCTTCTATTTCGTCGTGGTCTAAATAGTTCAAAAGCAAGAAGAAAGAGGCGCAGCGCCGCAACAATTTTTTGTTTGCTGTTGGATTTGTTTGGCCAAAATATCTACAACATCAACACAATTGGCAATTATGTACGTACAAAGTGAAAGGTAAATAAAAAAATGAATTTACTGCTTGGCTTATCAGCAGCGCAGGCAAAAAATAAACGCCACAATACCAATAGCAGAAATAGCTTTACGAGCTCTAAGGTTTCAAAGTAAAGTAAAAGTAAAACTGACAACAATAAAACATCGTTCTTGCAGCAGACAAATGCAGGAAAGCTTTTGAAACCTAGTAAATCCAGCTAACTCGAAATTGTGAGTGGCGCCAGCGATAATCGCGCAATTTGTGAGATTGGGATGTAAGGGTGATCCATTAGTGTTTTTGTTTTCTTGGTGCGGATTTTGGGGCGGTGGCAACACTGTAACGACATCAATAGGTGTAACTAGGGCTGGCCCTATTCGCATATTCGGATATGTATATACATACATATGTATATACACATATATACGGATAAATTTTGGACATCTAGTTAATATCCGTTCATTTTGTAATCCGAATATCCAATGTTTGAACTGTTTCGTAAAATTCTTCTAAAAATCACTCAATCTATCGAATTACAGAATAAATGAAAGAAAGCTTAATTATTTGATTGTTAATTTTTAGATTCGAAAATCCGATTAATGTTCGGTAATTTTGTAAACTATATAACCACATATCCGGTTAATATTCATTAATTTTTTTTATCCGGATTATCCGGATAGTAAAAAAATTCGGATGGAATGTCCAGGCCTAGTTATAGCGATAACTATGCATACTGAGATAGAGAATCAATTTAGGTAAGATTTGGTATTAAAGGAAATTTTCCTTAAAAGCTGCTTGATAAAAATGGACTTGAAAGGGCATACATATGTATGTACATTAGACTGCATCACTCCCCATACAAAAAAAAAAAAATAGGTACTGTTTTTCCATTGGAGTTATAAAATCAATTATATTTTAAGAAGTCCACCAAAATATTTCGGAAAAATATGAAGATTTAAGCGAGCTGGACCGATTTGAAAATACCTCCAAAAATGGAGTTTTTATTAATAAAAATAGTTTCTTAAAGATGTTTTTTGAAAAAGTCACCTCAAATGATAAAACGGTATAAGATTAAAAAATTTACATACAAATATTAAAAAAAAAAATTTTGAATGGAATCGTAATAACGAGATTTTTGATGCTGTTTTTTAACTTTTTTCAAAGATTGATATAAGAAAAACTTGAATAACTGAACCTAAACTCTTCTGATTTCGACTTGAGGGGTATCATTGGAAAGGTATTTTCTCACCCAAAATTTTTTATGAACCCTCGAAATAACTACGTTGTTGCGAAGTTTTCCATACAAAAATGGTTCATAGATACAGTGACTCAAACAAATGACCACGTGTTGGTATTTTTTAAATACTCGAAATGTTTTTTTTTTTTGTTATTTTTCTATAAAAATATCGACCAAGCTTTAAACCATATAAACCACAGCTTTAAACTTTATACAAAATTAAGAAAAATTCAACAAAATTTTATCAAAATTTCCACTTTTTAATCTGAATCTTTAGAACATTTTTCGCTATATAATTTTATAGCCCATAAAATTTTAGTCTAATGGAGTGTAGTTTTAAATGGTCAGGAAATACCGTTGATTTTTGAGAATTTTTTTGCAACGGGTTTTTGCACTTTTTGTTTGTTTTTTTTTTTTTTCAAAATGTGGGGGACTGTGAGCAACAAAATTTCCAAAAATCAACGCTAGTTTTTATAAATTGCACTTGTTATATAAAAAAAAACGCTAAAATAGTCTCCAAAAAAAAATATTTTCAAAAATTAACCCGACTTTTTAGTCGGTTGAAACTAGCACTGCATACTTACTCTAAAATATTGAAAATTTGATGAAAATATGTTGAATTTTTCTAAATTCTGTATAAAGTTTGAAACTGTGATTTACATATATGTTTTTGGTTAAAGCTTGGACGGTATTTTATAAGTAGAAAAATACAAAAAAAAAATTTGCTCGAAAAACATTACGAATATTAAAAAAAAAACCAACACGTGGTCATTTGCTTGAGTTACTGTATAACGAAGAACGAGCATGGAAATCTTCGGGATATGTTGACAGTTAGAGTCCCGTTAGCAGACGCCTATATATAACGACTTCTGAATAAGTTGACGGATAGAGTCCCGTTATATAAAAACAAAACTAAACTTATGACAAATTTTTTCCAAAAATTTTGAATTTTTTATTTTGTCGAGGTTTTGATATTCTGTGAATACTCCAAACCCAACCCCTTCAACTTCGTACATATGTACATATCTTCAGGTAGGTACTAGCAAACTTTTGCCAGCTATTAGTTTGGAGTAGAGGATTGTTCAGCTACGTCTTACTTATTCGCCAACTTTCGTGACTGAAATATATGTACATAAATAAGTTTGAAAGTTAATACAAAACGCGTCAGATCTTAATCAATTTGTAGACAGCAGCGAACAAGGAATGCATAAAATGGCAAAGCGGTGAGAACTTTGAAACGCGAATGAGATAACTAACAACCGTCGCTGACAGACCAAATACATAAAAAAAAAAATACTTTTTTTCTGCCGTCAACATGCTGCACTCCAACTTGCACTTCCTTCTAGTCTCTTTGTTTCGCACAGCCAACAACCGAAGTGAAGTGAAATTGCAAATATTTGCGAAAAAAAAATATCTTGGCAAACAAAGAAAAGCGCTGCTTGCGTATGTAAATACATACTCGCTTGTGTGAATGTTTTTAGTTAAACTTCCTTGACCGCAATCGTAATGCCAACAAAAAATTTAACGATATAAACAAAATGATAGCATTTTAAATCCGCACTGCGTAGTAAAAGCTTTCCATTTCATCATTCGCACTCTGTTATCACGTGCTCCTTAAAAAAAAAAAATAAAAATAATAGCGATGCAAATTCAAAATCAATTTGCACTTCACTTGTTTTCCTTCTTTTCTTATCTACATAAATGCATTTTACGCCACAGCCAAGATTATTTGCTTTCCTACAGCTATCAAATTTAGATCTGTGCTCAAATCCCCACCAGTCCCCGCCCCCTCCCCACCCCAATCGTTTGCACACAGTTCAATTGCAATCTGTCGGCAAAAGTTCAATGAACCGCTGGTGAAATGGAGTAGTCAGCGCTGAGTGTAAGCAAATATTGCGCAAACATAATATAAATAGAATTTGCTTGGAGAGGAGAGTTTTTTCTAAAAAAAAAAAAACAATAAGTGCCTGGACTGCACAGCTTGGTACTAAGGTTATGTTCCCACACAAAAGTATAAGTACAAGGGCACACACATATATATGTGAATAGGAAGAGAAATCGAATACATACAAAACTGTATCTTTAAGGTTGCCAATATCGATAACGATAAAGGTAATCTAATGAACCCACCTAGAAAACATTTGCTGAATCTGCAAGTCGCAAACGCTTTTCATATGAAGATTAGTTGAAGGAATTCGTTCCCCTACACTACACATGATTTTTGAGTCAACCATATAATTAGGGCCGGTACCTGTTATGGATATTTGTTTTTTTATTGATTTTTTCGATCAAAAATTAAGAGTTAAAATTAGACTTTAATTTTTCGAACATAAATAAAAGTTTACTTTTGACTTATGTATATTTTTTCGTTCAAATTTCGCTTTGATTTTTTCAATTTTACTTCTATTTTTAATCGAAAAAATAAGTCTAAATTTAACTGTTAATTTGGACAGAAAGAATACTGGTAAAAAAATAACAAACAAAAAATTAAACAGGGACCGAACATAACATTATTGATGAAAACTGTCATGGAAAAATTCACTATGAGGGAAATGTTCTACAACTAAGTGATACTTACCAATCAATTTCTTTTTTCACCGAGACTCCAATTTAAAAAAAAAAAAATTATTTACAATATTTATGCAAATTTGAAAAAAATAACAATTAGTTTTGATTTTTATATTATAAATAAAAGTCTTCGATAACTGTTATCTAAGACATATAATTTAGATATCAAAAATAACTGTTATTAGCAGATTATTTAGATAAAAATTAAAAATAATTGTTATTTTGGATTTATAAGATAAAATTCAGAAAAAACGGTTATTTAAGGAGTAATTAAATAAAAGTAAAAAAAATAATTGTTAAAGAGCAATTTTTTTAATACAAGTTGTACTTGTTACGGACCCTGAATTTAAATCAAATTCAAATAGACAAATTCTTTCCGTCTGACTTCTTGAATTGAAATTTCGAAAGGCTCAAAATATACAATACTTATTTTTACAAAACCGTTTTTTGGTTATTTCGGTTATTAAAGCTTCCAACGAGGATGGATTCGTTCGAAAAATGTGATACTGAGGTTGGCAAAAAGCTGAAACTGGTTTGTGTCTAAACTAAATTTGACAAATGATGAAGAAAATGAATTCCAAATGCAATAAAATATTAGCCTTCCTTCATTGAGGGAAAAAATGTTTTCTTAAAAAACAAATTGGTCAAGAAATGTAGTTAATTTCCCCCATGGGTACATGAGCCCTGGAATAAATCGCGTGTTGTTTTGGAAAAATTTAATTCGCCAAAAAACAAAAATGTTAAATATGTAATGAAATATCTTAACTGTGTGGCAGAAGAACTGGCGATGGAGGGGAGCTTTTTCTCTGCATTTAGAATCGCTTTCAGTGCGGGTATACCGCTGTCAACGCCTAAACTCTGGCATTTAAGAAGCTTAACCCAAGTAAGTTTCTTTCCAACGTGGCCACAGTAATCTAATCAAGGTTTCATTTCAAAAACACTCTTTAAACCATGAGTTTTGCAAAAATTTCAAATTAATCATATACATACGCCATATACTACAAAAAAAAAAAACCGTAAAAAATATCATTAAAAGGCCCTTCTCGCTGGTATTTTTTTTTTGTCATTTTTGGAAACTGGCTACTCTGAAGACTACTAACAAACAACACTTATTATTAACACCCTACTGCGAAATCTAAGCTAAGTTAAGTTATTTAGTACGTTGTTTCATTACTTCTTTCAAAGAAAAAAAAATACTTCTAAAAAGAAAATATTTGCATATTTATGTATATACAACTACGCAGAAATCAAAATGAACTCTCCCACAACGTAAACCAATTAACCGCCCACGGTTTCGGTTTGTCTGCGGAAATTGCCATGGTTCCACAATGACTAACAAACATTGGCGCCGTTGGAATTCCCATGGCATCGAATAACAACAACAACAAACAACAAGCGCATGGGTGAATAGCTCTGCTTTAAATATGCCTTGTCCTCGCCTTACTTACTAGCTATACCATTGCACCTGCTGGCACTACAGCCGGGCAGGGCAATGAGATCCTTGTATGAACAAGAGAGATAAGTAAATACATGCTTGTAGATGTAGCAGATACATAAGCAAATCATTCCTGTCAACAAAACTGTCACACGGCAGTAGACTATGGGATTCTGTCACATTGCCATCTAAAATGCCTCGCATATTTGCCATAGCTTACCTTTTGAGTAAGGATAATTTTCTTTTTTAATTTTTTTTTACATATTTTTAAAATCAGCTGCTGTTTCATAGAATTTTTTCTTATTTCATAAGTGCACCTATTTTCTGCTTCTTCAATTCTTCGCCCACAATTGATTTACAATTAAAGTCATTAACTTTTGCAGTCGCGTGCGCTTTGTTTTGTTTCTCATTTCTATTTAGTTTTTTTTTTTTTTTGTTTTATCTAGTATTATGTATGTACAGTGGCGATCAAAAATAAATGAATGGTGTGGTGTTTCATTTTTAATATTTACAATGTTTTTCGAGCTAACATTTTTTTGATACTTTTTTATAAAAATATGTTTCATGCTTTAACAGATACTATATAAGTCACACTTTCAAACTTTATACAGAACTTAAGAAAAATTCCCCAAATTTGTATCTAACTTTCGAGCTTTTTAAACAGAATCTTTAGAAATTTTTCGGGCTTGCAGTTAACAAGCTAATAAAATTCTAGTCAAATAAGTGCAAGTTTCGAGCGGCTAAAAAATCGCATTGATTTAAAAATATTTTTGTTTTTGTTGACGGCGTTTGCAATTTTTCTATATAAGTAAACATGAATTTTTTGTGGAAGAATATGGGCAAGACCGTTGCGAAAAAACAAAAAAAAAGTCAACACCAGCTTTTGTCTAAATTTCGCTATTTATTTAAAAAAAAAAAACCGCAAAGCCGTCAGCAAAAAAAAAAATTAAAAATCAATGCGATTTTTTAGGTGCTCAAAACTTGCACTTATGTTACTAGAATTTTATAAGCTTGTTAACTGCATACCCAAAAAATTTCTAATATTCTGGTTACAAAGCTCGAAATTTAGATAAAAATTTGTGGAATTTTTCTAAGTTCGGTATAGAGTGCGAAAGTGTGATTCATATAGAGTTTTTTGTTAAAGCAGGAACGATATGTTTATAAAAAAGAATCAGACAAATTTTAGCTTGAAAAGCATTGTAATTTTATTAAAAACAAAACACCCGTCATCCATTTTTGACCGCCACTGTATTTGCATTGTTATTGCTGCTGTTGCTGTACACATACATATGTATCTGCTGTTTATGCAAAATGCCAACAATTTTACGAGCACATATTGATTTATAGCACATTCACCACTTTATCGGCATAACATAGCGAAATTCAAACAACAACAACTTTTCCATACGCCTCTCAAATTGGACATAAGTTAGGCTAAATGAAAAAAGCGGGTGGGCGAGGGTGCTGTTTCAAAGCAATACAGCTGTTGTTGTGTCGACTTCGACTTCTTGTCTAGCACAATACATTTTAATGTAAGTCAATTTATTAGAATCATATGCACACAATCCGGTTATTACCTCTTTAAGGAAGCAATTTACGGGATTTAACGTAAAAGTTGTAGAGAATAAAGAAACTGTTGATTCATTGCTCGACCTGTTGACTTTGGATAATTGTCGTTCGACATAATTTATGGATTAGGAAAATATGTAGTGCAGTGGTCCTCTAGTCGATAATTTATGTGTATTTGCATATTATGTATTTGATTAGCATGGAATTCGTTGACGGTAATTAAACTGAAGGTGATCGACTTTGTTTTAGGAAAAATTGGATTTGTAAGTGTAAATGAAAGTAAATTTGAAAGTAAAAGCTGTACAAAATTTGTAGTCATATAAAAATTGGGCATAATTTTTTGACCGTTTTAAAAGTGGATATTATTAAATTTAAATTACTAATTCAAAAATTAAACAAAATTTTTTCGAAAATTAAATTTAAAGTTAGCGAAACCCAAATCGAAATTAATCGAAAATTAAGTTATTGGGAAATAAAATCCAAAGTTATCGGAAATTAAAAGAGAATATCGAAAATTGTATCGGAAGTTATTGAAAATTGTATCGGAAGTTATCGAAAATTGTATCAGAAGTTATCGAAAATTGTACCAGAAGTTATCGAAAATTGTATCGGTAGTTATCGCAAATTGTATCAGAAATTATCGAAAATTATCGGGAGCTATCGAAAATTTTATCAAAAGTTGAAACTTATTGAAACTTAAATCGAAAGTTTACGAAAAGTAGGTCGAAAGTTTTTGTGAATTCAGTCTCACGTTTTCGAAAATTCAATTGAAAGTTTTCGAAAAGTAAGTTGAAAGCTTTCGAAAATTAAATCGAACGGTATATCAGAAACTTAAATCGAAAATTAAATTCAAAGTTATCGAAAATCAAATTAAAAGTTGTATTGAAAATCAAGAGAAAGTTTTATATCGAATTATATCGAAGATTTTTGAAAAAGTTATCGAAAATTAAACCGAAATTATCAAAAAGAATGAAGGTTAGGCTACCTTAAACGGGCAGCTCTGATGAAAACATTACTCTGTGGACTCAGGGGATTATTGCGATCGATATAACGTTTATCGATGTTATCGAAAGTTAGCGAAAAGCAAATCGATGGTTATTGTAAATAATTTCGAAAGCTATCGGAAATCATATCGAAATTCATCGAGTATAATATCTAAATTTATCGCAAAAATGTTGAAAGTTATCGGAAATAAATAACAAAAAAAAAATTAAACTTATTGAAAAAATATCGGAAAATATCGGAAGTTCTATAGAAAACAAATGTTATCAAAAATAGTATATATGTATGTCAATCGATGTACATATATCGATATACATCTAAATGTATGCATCAAGAACACATAAATGATTACTGTAATATTCGCTCCGATTTGTACCGTCTTTATAATAACCTAGTACTATATAAATATCGACTTCAAGCGGAAACCCATTTTAGAATGGACCGTTGGGTAGTTACACAACAATTTAGTGGGTGAAATATAACATACAATGCACATTATTAAAAGGAGGCTATGCAAATTCTATGCACTACATGTAGTATACGATTAGATACATACATACATATGTATGTGCATGTGAACCAGTATAAATGCATATTAGTTAGAAAAGCATATACTATGTATGTATACTAAAAAGGCATTTAAAAAATTTATATTTACTGGCATATCCTCATCCATCGAGTCCTCCTCGTCCATTTTGATGATGGCGCTGCTCTCGCCGCCAGCAATTGCGCTCACGCTGCTACCCGTTGTTGCTGTTGTTGCGTTAACCGTTTGAAATAGTAAAGTTTTTGTATGACCGCGCAGATAGCTGCTGCCACTGCCCACGATGCTACCGCTACTACCAATGCCGCTAGCCCGATTATTGCCGGCGCTATAAACAATTGCTGCCGCAGTTGCTGCTGCTGCTACTGCTGCCGGTGCGCTGCCACAGACAAAATAATTATTACCGCCGCCGCTATTGGCGCCCAGACCGTCAGTAATGGTCAAAGCAACAGCACTGCTGCTGGCTGTCGAATTGGCGTAAGAAGCTGTCGGCGATGAAGCCGATGTCGTATTTGAGGAGACAGATGCTGTTGCGCTAGCCGGTGCGTGAGCGCTTAAGTTTGTTGCCGTTGGCGGCGCGGAGGCTGTAACTGCGGCTGAGGATAAGGCGGACGATGACGACGACGATGAGGAGGATGTGTTCGAGGTGGCCGAACGCCAAATGCTGCCACCAAGACCGCCAATCAAACGCCGACCACTGCCGACAATGCCACCAACACTGTGGCCAACTAATGTGCCAAGGCCACTGCTGATGGCAGTGTTGTTGTTATTGCCGCTGCTGCAACTGTTGCTGCTGCTGCTACTCGAATTATTGCTGTGATTGTGTAATAAGCTCAAATTGAGGCCGCGTTTGCCACCACTAACGCTATTATTATTTTCAGTCTGCGCGGTGCCGCGCGATGGCCGTGTTGGATTTAAAGGCGCTGCGCTACCTCCGCTGACGCTACTGCTACTACCGCTATGACTACAAGCGCTGCTAACTTGGCCACTTGCACTCGAACTACTACTGCTGCTGCTGCTCGGGTAAAGCAACTCTGCGCTGCCACCGCCGCCGCCACCACCTCCGCCGCCGCCGATGCTATTGCTGCTGCCGCCGACGCTGCTACTGCTTGCGATACTCAAACTGCCTGCCACGCTGCTGGCGCCAACACTCTCACTCCCACCGCCAACGATGCTGTCAACACCAAGACTGCTACTGCCAATGGCTATGCCGATGCCGATGCCGCTGCCGCTGCCGCCAATGCTTGCGCCAACTCCACTGCTGCTGCTATTCAAAATTGTATTATTTTTGATGAACATTTAAGGCCGAAGACACTTGCCGCGCTTAAGCTGAGGCTTTGGAGAAGGGTTTGGTTTGAATGTGGTTTTCGTTTTTTGCTTTCTTATTCTTCGCGTCTTGGTTTTGTTCCAAGTTAAACGTACAAACTGTTGGTACAGTTAATGGGCTGAGCGTTTTATCTGCACTTTTCAAGAACTATATTTTTGCACTCTTTAAAGCGTGTTTTCCAAAATTTTAATGTTTTTATTTATTTACAAAATGTTATTGTAGTCCCACAAGCCGCTGGTAATAAATAAATAGAAAAAAACAAATGTTCACTACAACATAATCTTTGCAAAAAAAATTTCCAGTCTATAAATTTTTTGTTTGCTTTTATTTGTATTATTATTTTCTGTTTGTGCCGCTTTTTTCATTGCTTTTTATTTTGTTGCTGTTGCTGCTACGCCCTGTTTGTCGTACAGAAAATACGCGCGACACATCCGGCACTTCTGACACAATTATCTGCTTCTAGAAGCCTGCGTAAAACGCGTACGAATACGCGAGAACAGGTTTATGTTTACATTCGAGACATAAAAAAAAAAGTGCCAAAAATATTACGCCCGTTACTCGCAAAACAAAAGCAACACAGGCAAATAAAACAAGTTCGTCGCTCGTTAAGTATGTCTGTGTTTTTTTTTTTTTAGATTATTAAGATTGCGCGGCGTCTGCCAGCGAACGCCTCTGAGTTGACCGCAGCAAATATGCACGTAAATTTAATTAATTTTTGCTGTTGGCTGTTTGTTATTATTTTGTTTTTGAAGCTAAAACAAGGCGACTACCGTAAAATTAACGCATACCAACAGGGGTTAATAAATGTAAATAATTGGAAGTAAATAAAGTAATAGGCAGAGGTTACATAAAATAAACCGTTATTACCTAACAAAATAAATAATAATTATGAAGAAAAGTTCAATAAAATCAGATTTCATGAAAAAAAAATTAAGAACAATTTACAAAAAAAAAAATCATAAAAAAAAATTTATGAAAAAAAATTTTATGAAAAAAAATGCTATAAAAAAACTCAATGAAACAAAAAAATATACATACAACTGCAGTGGTTGTAGACTCAGCTGCTCTAAATATGTATATATGTATGTATCGTCCCCCTTTTTCCAGAAGCATGAATGTGCAAATTTACTAATTTCAAACTCAATGTCTCAACATTTTCGTTTTTACACATTCATGTTTCTGGCATAAGGGCGACGATATCACTATAATCGTTCTGCGAAAATTTGTTATTTCCATAAGTGTTGTGAATTTATAAGAACAAAATCAAATGCCTATTAACATGTATATCCAAAGCAATTTTTATAGGTTAATTTTGTAGGTCCAAAAATATAAAAATATTGTAGTTCCTAAAAATTGATTGGTTTTTTAACTTTTTTATGTATTTTTAATTTTACTTAACTTTGTAATTTTTTTATTTTAAATTATTTGATTCCTTAATTTTTTCAATTTTATTGTTTTTTTTTATTTATTATTATTCACATTTAATTATTAATTATAAATTTTTTTTTATAAATCCTTATTTTTATACATTTTACATTACTTATAAATTTTATTTATTAATTTTTTATTTTTTAAATTAGTATTTTTTTATAAATTTTCATTCTTTTAAAGATGTTACTTTTTATTAATGTTAATTTTTTAATTTTCATGATTTAAAAGTTTGTATTTTTATAATTTTTATAAGTTTTTTATTTTTCATAAATTTTTGATATTTTTAACACTTTTTTTAACTTTATTTAAAAAATTTTATTATGATAAATTTACTATTTTTTATTTTATATTAATATTTTATTTTTAATTGTGATTTATTTTTATATTTATTGATTTTCTATGTTCTTACATTTTATTTTTATTTATTCATATTTTTCCCATTATATTTTAAATTTCTTTCATATTTTTAATTAATTTTTAGAAACATTGTTTTAATTAATTAATATGTATTATTTTTTGTTATTACATTTTAATTTCTTTATTGATTGTTTTATTTAATATGTTTATGTTTTAAATCTTTAGTCGGATTTTTTTTACTTCAGTTGAAGTTTATTTTTAAACTAATTAATTCTATGTTTTTAGCAAATTATCTAATAATTTTTCTTTTAATTAAATTTTCTTAATTTAAATTTTTCATATTCACCATTAATATTTTTATTGGCAACTTGCTTTTAATTACTTTTAATTTTATATTTTTAATATTTGGTATTTTATGTCATTATTTTGGTACATATTTTTTTTATTACATTATGATTTCAGACAGCTAGATTTGCTTATTGAAACTTGCATTAAATGTTATTTTATGTGTATGTGTATTTTATACCGATGGCTGAGTGGAAGATCGACCTATCTCAGCACATTTTCAATGTATTTTAGCACCGGGCATTTTTGAACCGAATTCTGAGATAGGGCGTTCTTCAACCAAATTCTGAGACAGGGTGCTTTTCAATAAAATTCTTTTGCATTTGAACTGTATGTAGTTACTCGTATTTTATTTTGATGCCACCAGCTGATTTAATTTCTTTTAATATCACCTGATTTTTTTTAGATTTTATTTTCCATCCTTTATTTGTTTTTGCTTTGTTTTAAGCACTTTTTTAATTAATATGTACATACACACATATGTATGTATATTTTTTCTTTTATTTTGCTACTTTTCAATAACCCACTTTTTGCCCAATTCAAATAAAAAAATATCAAGAAATTTTTTGTTTGCCTTTTTACGTTTTCCTTTTTTGGTAGCTATGAGTTCACGGAACTTGTTTAACAGCCACTTTGTTATGGCGGTCGGTATTCACTACATAGAAACGAATTTATTGGCTTTCTAATTATGTATAAATTTTGTTTTTATTTTTGGTTTGTATTATTTATTTGATCCACGCACACGCCGCACGCTAGCTCTGATGTTCTTAACTCATCCCGCTGCTTTCTCCAAGTCAGCTGTTGCGGTGACGCGTGGGTCGGTCGCACACGGCGTATACGTAACACAGTAGTTAGATAAAGATTGTCGTTGTCGTTGCGGCCGACGTCAACGTCGACGCGGCGTCGTTGCGTTTACGTCGAAAATCACTGAAAAAACATCGCAGTTCGTTCGCATCGCATTGTGTGTGTGAGCATGTGAGCACAAAAAAAAAAACAATGGGAAGAGAAGAGAAAGAGAAGAGTACAAATACAATTTAGATATAAATGTTTGTACGTTTGCACATTTCAGTTAACAAGAACAATGGGAAAAAATTTGCTATACATACAGTATATACTATATATTTATGTACATATGTAGTATCAACGAATTTGAATTTTTATTAACAAATTCATAGATTGTTTGGTGATTTTGCAATAGGAATAACGAATGAAACGCAAATGGTAAAATTTGTTTGTGGGGTGGGGGGAGGGGGGACTGCTGTGCATTGACCTTTGCTGATTTTTGTATGAAAGTGATTAGTGCTTGTGCAAATTTATCTATGTATTTATGTGAATATATGCATTATATGTACATATATATTGAGTGCATAATTCAGGGGCGTGACTGTCGATTGAAGGCTTTGTAGAGTGATTGAAACAATATTAGACTTGAGGGGGGATTATGAAATGAACTCGCAATGCGCTACTGGAAAATGATTGAGATCTGCATATGTGACATTTTCATTAAATCATTGTTATTCAAAATCATTGACACATCAATTATGTTACGAGAACTTAATGTCGATTTTCGCTCAAAAAAAAAAATATCAAACCAATCATTGAATGTTTGCAGCAAATGAACGATATATATAAATATCTAAATGTCTAAAAATAAAAAAATTAATATATTACAAACACTAAACCAATTGTTTCAACCGAATTTTGAATTTCAGTACATAATTTTTTCCCAATACCCCATAAAAATCTAAAAGCAGTTTAATCGATTTTTTAATTAACTCATTCATATAAATTTCAACATTAACCAATAGTGTAAATAGGGATGTAACGTTCTTATCGATAACTTATTGCCACTTTTTCTCTAAGATTTTCGAGCGAAAAACTGTGTCATGCAGTTTTTGAGGAAGTCTTTTGAAGTCAGCTTTTCTCCAAGAAAGAGCTTTGAAGAGATGGAAACAATTCATATTAAAATGGCAAGATCCAGGCAATACGGTAGAAGCATTGAAGCAACTCATCTAAGCTAAATATTTCGACATTTTTCGGCTTACTTAGTAGCCAGAATAAGTACGTCGAGTCTACAATTAAACAATTATGATTAATCAAGTGTAGAGCACTTAGTGTTACAACATTTGACCGAAAATAAAACAAAGGAAAGCAAGCATGGACACGGAAGACAAAGTGTATTTTTGCGGAAACTTCAAAAAACATACGCGGTAAATCGTATATAACGAAACAAACCTCCCTATTTACGAAGATCAACCGAAACCATTCCTAAACAGATGAAAATAGAGCTCGCATTAGCCAAACGACCAAGTAACGCTCATTGAATTACCTTTTTGGTAATATGCCTGACAGACGGCAACGCTGATGCAGATTAACTAGCATACAAATGCGCATAACAATTTTAAACAGAAACATAACAATTCGAACAGCTGTTTTGTTCTTGTTGATAACTAGTAAAACAACTCTTTAGTTCTTCCAAATAAGCACGGTGACCAATAAAATGGTTCGTAAATAAAGTCTGTTTATACAGATAATCGCGCCGTCTGTCATGCGTATATGCAAATCACACAATCAAAATTAAATAGCGAGGAGCCTTAAGAGGACTAAGTTTGCAAAGTTAGCACGAACAGCCATCTAGTTTGCGCGAAGTAATTAATGGGCTTGCATCAAGAAATAAAATTAAAAAAAAAAATATTGTGGAATTTAAAATTAAAGGTAAACAAAAATTTCATTGAGAATCACTTTTTTTGAAGTCCTTACTATCGCCACTTATGACGTATGCGTTTTTGTTTTTATTACATTGCATTTCACCGAACAATGGAATACATAGCTTCAAGGCGGTGACGGTGAAAACAAAAGGAGGTCAAAAATGTCACTCGGCCGCAGTCAAAATAATACATTAATTCTGCATGTGCAGCGTGCTATGCCGGTAGGCATAATTGTGAATATATAAATACATTTCAATATACATACATGCTTACATACATATGAACATGTGTATATGCATAAATGCTTATGCAGGCATCCACTAGGGTCAGCGGTTCGGATTTTATATCAGTTTTTTTGTTAAATAAAAAATTAATTAATTAAATAAATAATAAAAACCACAAAAAGTAAAAGTAGAAAAAATTAGATTACAAAGGCAATTAATAACAAAAAAATCAAAAAAAAATCAACTAATAAATGTAAAGCCGGTTAAAAATTAAATTCACCAAAAATCTTAATTCATTAAAAAAAGAATTTATAAAAGTCCAATTTTCTTTAATCGACCACCCTAATACATATTTTTCTTCTTCATTTCAGAGCATGGATAGTTTATTTTTAGAATTACACAAATAAATGAGCTGACAGAGATGCTTAGTTGAGAATGCAGAAGTTCTTCGCTTCGTTGGCGTATTTCATAGTTTTTTGTGTGAGTTGAGAAATTCTAACAAAACTCGTGCCCAATTCACAAGGCGGTAAAAGACAAGACTTTTAGCGCGTTATTATCATTTTAGGGGCGATAAAATTTTACTCAAACATCAACAAATGCGTTGAGTAGAAAAAGGAAGATGGTGAACAGACACAAATAAAGTTTGTTTGTATGTATATATTTTTAAGTTTTTTTTTGTGCTTTTGTTTTCTTTTTCGTCAAGGCCGTGTAAAACCGTGTAAAAAGTGTAAACAAGCAAACAACAAAATTTAAAGCATTTGGGAGTGTGTAGTGTGCATGTATGTATGCATGTAAATTTGTCTATACAGTGACGTACTAAAAAGTTCGTTCCGCCAATGAATTGGCATTTAAAGTATTATAACAACCAAATAGTTATAAGGCTTTTTATTGGGTTTTGAACTTGGTCATCATTTTTATTTTATGTTTTAAAGAGTAGTGAAATATTTAAGAATTGTTATTAAAGTTTACGTAAACAAATGGTTCAGTTTTTAAGAAATGTGTGGATATTTCAAACGATTATTCAGCTCATGTTGAAGATTTTATAAACTTTTCACTTTGCTAAAAGTGCCTAAACGTAATTTTTTGGCGAAAAAGATAGCAAAATTGATTAATATAAAAATAAAAACAAGTTAAAAATCGCCTGTATTTAAAACAACAAGAAAAACATGAAAGTTTTAAAAAATTTAAAATTTAAAACTAAAATAAACAGAAAAAGTATAATATAAAAAATACCTATCTATGTACATATGTATGTATAAAAAAAAAATTAAAAATAAAAGAAATTAAAAAATTTTAATTAAATAGAAAAGGAATTAAAATGAAAAATAAAAAAAATTAAAATGAAAAAATAAAATTTTTCGTGACACTTAGTGCTTTATTCTCGTCATTTTCCGTGGCTTTGGTGTGTGTGGTTGTTCTTGTTAATTTTTCGAACTTTACGGATTTTTGGGAATTTTCGGAGGTTTTCTCGAATATTTGTTGGATTCTTTTACGGATTTTTTTTTGAAGTTTTATTAGGTTTTTCGGAATTATTCACAATCTTATGCAGTTTTTGAAACTTATCGACATTTTCTTGGGAAATTATTTCATTCATTCGAGTTTTTGTGACCATTACTGTACGTACTCATACATATGTACACGCCAATCGCACGACTCGCACAGCCAAACAACACAACAAACCCGAAACAAGCAACTGCAACTTAAATGAGGTTAATGCTGATAGTGCACCGATTTCATAAACATTTCTACTTTATTATTACTTATAAACAAGCATGTGCATTAATAAATATTTCAGATTTTCATAGCCTATGCCGGAACACTTGGCTTTTGTTTGATCTTGCATGCATTCTTATGACATTTATTTCTCGAATACTGCGACATCCACATGAAAATTAATTATGGCATAAATTATTTTGTACACAAGTATCGTCAATTTAAAATTTATACAGCGCACAGCAATTGAGTTAGCTCATCTCGCTCTCATTGTCATATTTATTACTCGTCTATGATTGTTTATTTTATATTTTAATTCTTAAAGAATTTATTAACAAAAATTGTGCTTTTGAAATTCTTTCGAATTATGCTGACACGCTAAGGCATTAATTGTTTTGTACATTTTAATTGATTCATTTAAAATTACTTTGTTGAATTGACAAAGTAAATGTATGGTTTAGATTGGCAGTGTGAAGCGGCGCTACGTAATTAAGAACTTTTGTGGTGAAATAAACTGGTGTCATGACTTTCAAAGTTTTGTTATAGCAATTGTTGCTAGCAAGCAAATTAAAAAAGAAGCAAAGTGAACACACTAATTTTTTTTAATAAATGAACCTAATTTTTTTTAATAAATGGACCTCATTTTTTTTTTTTTAATAAATGGACCTCATTTACTTTCCAGAAACCCGGCAAACACAGTCTCTAACGTTTTGAAATATTGTATTTTCGATTAGAGAATGATTAGAAACGAATTAGAATTCAACGTGAGAATACGATGAGACTTCTATTCAATATCGAGAACTAAGTCTCCTTTTTGTAGAGAATGCTTTAATTCTCAACAATTTCTCTAATTGTCTTAAAACCTTCTACCTTAGCGATATACAGTAGAATTCGAATCGTTTTCTAATCAAAAGTCTTCATAAAAGGGGTACAACTCAAAATTACACGTTTGTCAGAAAATGCAAAATACTATTTCTTACCTTTACCTTAGGGTTTTATTTCAAACAAATTATAACAAATATTTGCTCCAGCTTTTGCACATTTTTAGCGCATAATTTTCAAAAAGCCAAATTTTGAGTTGTGCCTCTTTTGTGCTAAAGCTGCCTGATGAAACCCGTAAAAATTTGGAAAAAATATCGACAAAAATTTGCAAATATATCGACAAGTCACGAATCGCTGTTGATTAGACTCGAAAAAATATCGATAAGTCTCGAAAAAATATCCGTCTAGAATATATAAATTAGTCTCAAAAAAATATCGATTAGTCTAGAAAAAACAGCGATTATCTTCGAAAAAATATCGATTAGTCTAACAAAATATCGGTTATTCAAAAAATATCGGTTATTCAAAAAATATCAACTAGTTTTAAAACATATCGATTAGTCTAAAAAAATAGCGGTTATTCAAAAAATATCGGTTATTCAAAAAATATCAACTAGTTTTAAAACATATCGATTACTCAAAAAATATTGTTTACTCAAAAATATCGATTACTCAAAAAATATCGATTACTCAAAAAATATCATTTACTCAAAAAATATCGATTAGTCAAATAATATCGATTACTAAAATAATATCGATTACTCAAAAAATATCGATTACTCAAAAATATCGATTACTCAAAAAAATATTGATTACTCAAAAAATATAATTTACTAAAAAAAAATCAACAAAAAATATCAATTACGCGAAAACATATCGATTACTCTCAAAATATATTGAGGTCTCAAAAAAATCTTGAAAGTCCTCAAAAAATTACAATTGTATAATAAAAGATCATAAAGGAGTTATCTCGAAACAAGCACAAAAAACAAACCAACAAACCATTTAATTATCTCCATGAATGGTTAGTGAGAACGGCTTTTCTAACGAAGAAACGATGGTGCGAAGGAATGTGCTGATGGTCAGAACTACTAGCTAATCAAACCTTTCTGAAAAAAACCAGGATTAACTAAACGAGCTTTTACAATATCTTTACTAGAAAAGATCATCGGTGGTGCCTTGCAATCTTATTGATAACGCAATTTCTTCTCATATTGATTCTCTTCCCTAACAAGGAATGTGAAATTAAGCGAAGACAGCACGCATTGTTCAAATCAACAATGAACAGAGAAAAGCTATAAAAAGCTATCTGTGGTCCCTGGTCCAAAGGTCAAAGGTCGTTTTTTTAAATCAAGGTTGACGACAGAGGGAGGACGAATTATTTTCGAAATAAAATGCTAAAATTTGTTTCCACGCAGAGTTATTTTTTTCCAGCGAATTAAGCGCAACAACTGATAAAATGGAGGTCAAGCAAACGCATACCAGCAACATCCCGCAATCCCCCGAAAATAATGATATTTGATACACACTGCACGTGCCACCAATAATTTGGAAATAATTTTCAGACCACATAACATTGCAACCATCAATCAGGCGCTTGGGAGGCAACTAATTAGAGTTAATAATAAGAAAGACAAGCCCCACAGACTACAGACTACAGACAACAATAAAAGTAACAATAACACTTGTAAGCGCATGACAAAATTAAATAGTCAGTCATCAGCCCAACGAAGCGGCAATCAAGGAACGAACGAAAAAGAGCATTCAACTAATGGACGACTTCAACAGCAAACGAACGACCACAGTGTGCGGTCAGTGGACTCTTTATACTCGTTGGGTTGATGGAAATGATGCGTTACTGCAACCATATTGGGCACATGAGTCGCTTATTCTGAAAGCGATCACTACTCTGACTATCAGTGTGGCAAAGCTGGCTTTAAAGTAGAAATGTATATATACATATGTAAATAAGGGAACTTAAATATAGTAAATTAGCGACGCTTCGCAGCGCCACAAAGTGTTATTACCCTCAATTGCCGGAGAGATTGAACTTGAAAGTGGATACAAACGCGCGAATATGAAGTGAACGCAAATCAAAAGAAAGAATAAGGTGGCGCTGGCAGAAAGGCAACTAAATATAAGGCTTGTAGAAACGTTGGAGCAGGTCGATGTAAGGTTTATGGTATTTCACTTCGAACGCATCGGTAAAGGTGCCCATCAGATCTATATACAGGCACCCGTTTGTACACTGATAGAGAAGCGCGTACACTGCCGGAACAAAGTATTGGCACAGCAAATCTTTTACAATATATGCAACAATTTTTACTCTAATACTTTTCCGCGAATTTCGTATAAAAATATGGTTATTGTTTTTGTTATTTTTCGGCCTTATAACAATTACATTCAACAATTTATATTGAGCTCGAGGCCGTTTTTTAAATGAAAATTTATTGTGGAAAAGCAACAATAATTTGAAAAAATGGTAGAAGTGATAGCTATTTCGGAAATCACCACATTTCCTCATCAGACTACTTTCAGTAGGATTCGAGCCGACGATCCCACTGACTCAGCCAGTTGGCTATGCACCTTGCTAAGTACGCCTTGTAAATTATCGTTTGCTTATTTCCACTATTTTCTAATAAGTTAAAGTTATTTTTAATCTTCCACTTTTTAAGTTCATTGATTTCAGTTTTTTACAGGTTACGTTCTGTTTAGGTAAAGGGGTATTTTTTTCGTAAGTTTAAAGTTTTTCAATTAAATTATTTTATAATAGCCAGTTTCACGGAAGCAACTTAAGTGAAAAATTATTTTTTATTTGAATTTAATATTGAAACTGAAACAAAGAAAAAATAATTTTTCACTTAAATTGCTTTCGGGAAACCGGCAGGAAGAGCCGTTTATTTTTTGTTTAATTTTAACTTCGCTTTAAATACATTGACTGCTTGTTATGTGCATGTTATCGATGAAGTTGCTATTTTTGATTAACTTTTTACGTTAAGTTTTAAGAGATTTAAGTTTTTTTTTTTGTTTTATATATTCGTTCAATTCCAGTTACTTTAGTTTATTTAAAGTACAAATTATTTAGGAAATTGAGTCTTTTCCGTTAAATTTTTTTAGGTTAAGTTTTTAAGTTAAGTTGCATAAGTCTAAAGTTTTCACGTTTAATTGTTTTATATTCTTTTAATTTTGAGCTATTTTCGATTTAAGTTTTAGGTTCCGTAGTGAAGTTATTTATTTGTTTTTAAGCTTTAAGCTTTGAAAAGTTCTTAGTTTATTTAAAGTAACGTTACTTTAATTTATTTTTTAGGTTGAGGCTTTTTAGACTTTAGATTTAATCTATGTAAAATCAAAATTTTCTTAAGTAAGTTCACTTTTGCTAAAAAATGGCCTGGTTTTTATAAAACGTTCACAATCCGAAGATTGAAATTCTATAGTGTGTGGTGGCCTTTAATATTTACTTTAACTAAAGTATTTCAAGTGTTGATTCCCGTTAGTGTCTCACTGAGGATAATAGATAACAAAAAAAAAAAAAAAAAAAAAAACAGCGAAAACGCCATCAATTGGTTGGCAGCAGTTACTTACTTATACATACATACATTTGTATTTAAATCCATTTCATTTTTCATATCAAATGACTTCCCATATTCTTTCCATTGATTGCGCACAATTCAAGTCAATTGAATTCATTGCGAGCTGTCAATTTAGTAATTTTCAAAAATTTTCTATTAGACTCTACATGGCAACAAAAGCAGTTAGAATGCAGGTAAATGGAAAAACGAATAATGCGTCAACAGCTGTTGTTTATTAAATGTTTGCTAGTGCTGTAAAATAGTTGAAATTAGCGTTCGAACAGTCTTTGACTGCAACCGTAAGCAAAATGATTTGATTTTATTGCTTGGTCAAGGCGAAGACACAGAAGCGGATGAGAGTCTCAGAAGCAGATATAGAACATTTCAGAAATTCTAGGGAAATTCCTTGGAACGGGTTTCTAACATCACACGGCCTCCACTTCTACCTCAAATATATCTGAATTTTCTAATATTTCTAAGAAGGATGATGTAAGTAAAAAATTAAAAATTGGCATTAAACGCAAGGCATTTGAAAAAGCTTCAATCATACATATGTAACTCTGGATAGGATTACCATAAAAAACAATTAACTAGCTAAATTCTATATAATTTTAGTGAAATATATTTTGCTGACGCTTTTTTCGATTCTTTGTAGGAATTTTGCAGAATTTTCATAATTTTTGCACAAAGTACGAAATTTGGATTTATATGGTGTTTTTTAAGTAATCAGCCATCATGTCATAAAAAAAAAAATAATACACATTAAATAAATTTCACATTTCCACTTCATTTCACTAAAATTTAATGGGCTACAGAGCTGCATATTAAAGTTCTTTATAAAGATTCTGATTAAAAAGTTAAAAATTTGGTAAAATTTTGCAAAATTTTCATAATTTTTTTCACAAAATATAAAATTAGGATTGATATCATAAAAAAAGTTCATTTCATAAAAAATATTAAATAAAATTTATGAAAATTAGTTAAAACATACTAAGTCGAACAATGCAATATTAGTATCACACTAAATGTATATGAAAAAGCTTTGATTCACAAATATTTTTATGTAGGGTTGCCACCTATTTGATAAATTAAATGAGTTAAATTCGTTAAATAAATTAAATATCACAGTATTGGCATCTAACGAAAGGCGACCAAGAAAACTTATATGTATATCCAAAGGGGTTTTGCTCGACCTGCTGCTGCCTATCGGACGGACCACACGAAGAACTAACTTAGCCGGAATCAACGTGAAAATCAATTTCTAAGTCAAGCAAATTTGTAAAGCTAGGAAGACTAGCGGTCAACAAGATGCTGAACAACGTCAATGAAGGAACCACCTGACTTCCTTCCAGGAAAAATTCGCCATATGTATCTATATAATCGCCACTAAAGTCATACGAACCCAACGTTCTAATTTTTAAAAGCCATTTCAAAACTGCCGATGGTTCAATAAACTACACATAAGTATGGTGTAGCGGAGTTCATAAGACAAAGCCAAACAATGCGAGCACCGAACTTTACAAACCTCTATAGAAATCGCCACAGAACATTAGCAAATAAACCGTCGTCCACCTCGAGGAACATCTTTCGCACAGACATAACATGTGTACATCCCTAACACATTTCTTACCTATCTACGCTAAGCAGATACTATATACAGTAACTCAAACAAGTGACCATGTGTTGATTTTTTTTTAATATTCATACTGTTTTTCGAGTTAAGTTTTTTGTTGTTACTATAAAAATATTGTCAAAGTTCTAACCAAAACCATATAAATTACAGTTTCAAACTTTATACAAAATTTAGGAAAATTAAAAAAATGTCCATAAAAATTTCAACAAATTTTAATCAAAATTTTAACTTTTTAATCTGAATCTCTGGAACCCTTTGCAGCTTCATAGTTCATACAACATTGGTTGGTGACGGCTTTTTTAGGTTTTTTTTTTTTGTATTAAGTACAAAAGTCCGGCAGCAAAAAAAATTTCTTAAGTCAGTTTGACTGAAATTGTATGGGCATAACTGCATACCAAAAATTGTTTCAAAGATTAAGAATTAAAAAGTTGAAATTTTGATGAATATTTGTTGAATTTTTTTGCTAAATTTCCTATAAACTTCGAAACTGTAAGAACAAAATTTAACTCGAAAAACATTATGAATACTTTTAAAAAATCAACACGTGGTCACTTGTTTGAGTCACTATATATGCTCTATGGAAAATTTGCACTTGATGCCCAGACAACAAACAGTCGGTGGTTGTACGGATTTACGAGCATTTATTTGTACGAGTATTGAGTTCAATGCCATGCTTAACCGTTTTTCGCCATAGCTTCTTCATATTACATACTTTATTTTATTATTGCACAAATATATATATATATGTATGTGAGTACATATGTATGCACATAAATGTATTTATTATTTCACTAGCTTTTTGTAATGCTACTCATTTCATTTTTCATACCTTTTTGTACATATACATATGTACATACGTAGCCGCACACATGTACTCATTCACATGCATGCGAAATAAAATATTTCTTTAGCTTTTGCCGGCATTTGCGCCACGCCACGCCACGTCGTACCAAACACCAAAGATTCTTTGTTAACGTTTGCACTGTTTTCTTAGCTTTAACGCCTTGCCAATTCTACTCACATACGCTGCGCGTACATTTCAAGAAACCCGCTCCCTACATTCCCTACCCTACACCTCAACGCCCCCAAAAATGTGTAACTGCCTTTGTGTTTGTTGTTGTTGGTCATGTCTTTGTTCGAACACTGATTATTTCAAGCTGTGTTCGCTGTCGTCTTTGTCGTCGTGTTGCTGGTAGCCGCTCATATATGGATTCTTAGTTATTAACATGAAATTATGGACTTGGACATGTTTCATTCCAAATTGAATGAGTGACTGAGTGACTGAGTGAGTGACTGACGGCTAGCTAGCTGGCTGGTTGGCTGGTTGGCTGGCAGGCAGGCTGATATTGGTGGAAGGTGGTGGTGGCGTAGCTGAATTGCCGCCGGTGCTGCTAAAGGTGACATTGCTGGTGACAGCAGTGACAATCAGCTTTTACAGAAGCTGAGTATTCCCCGACTGAGGCTAGAAGAATGTCAAGTATGTGAAATGTAATACTTTTAACTGGCGATTAAAGTTACTTAGTTGCTTTTATATACAACGAGCACAGATAGGTAATTATATGGCGGGTTGCAGTACACGGAAGCGTTGTTCTTTAACTGTTGTCGATACAAAGAAAGAAAACAAATTTTAATAGTATACATACATATGTATGTATGTATGTCCTAGGGTTGTTGCGAATATTCGCATTCGCAACCGCGGAGCTTCCGCATTAATTTTAGCATTCGCATTCGCTTTCGTATTCGCAATAATCAATGCGGAGCTTTTGCGAATGCGAATATTGTAGGGACCGAAAGTAACAGTTATTTTTTTACGAGTTAAACTTGACCAAACATTTTTTTATTCCGAAATAAAAGTCCTTTCCGGATAATAAACAAACCGCTTATCCAAATTAAACAAGTTTGGTATCAAATGAAAGAGGACTTGAATAGCTTTAAATAAATGATACACATGTCTAAACGAGGAAAGCCACCTATTTAAAAATATTTCAATAAAATACGTTAATTAATTACCATAGAAAAAACTTTGGGTCAGGTATATGAATTTCCTGAGTAATAAATTATAAAACCAAATCAAAACAAAAATAACTGTTATTTTCGCTCCCTGGAATATTGTGCAAGTGCACTGATAAAAACGTATATCTGGCCAGTCACAGAAGAAAGGATGAATTACAAAACCTAAAATCGAAAAACGCTGATGACGTTACAGGTTCTAAAAATTCAGAAAGAACCAACAGAATGACAAAAAAGAATTCTTTGGAAAACAGCGGTGCTTAAACAACGATCTTGCCATGATGCTAGATTGTGAAGATGAAAGTCAGGAGGATACATCCGACATTTGCAGCCCCGAAGCAATTCTCAAAAAGGAATTATTGCACCGCAATAAAAAATAAATAAATATAACTGAAAGTCCCCTCTCAACTGGTGCAGCGTCAATCGAAAAGAATTTACAATTTTGTCAAGTTTCAAGTTTGTCAAGTTTCTCGCCTAGAGCGAGTAATTAATTAGTGGCGCAGGTTTGATTTACGACCTCTTAAGAAACAGGCTGTAACCCGAAAAGGCAACAACATTACTTTTTAATATAAAGTTTTTATTAAACGCAATATTCCAATTTTTAAATTCAAGTACTAAAAAGAAAACATTTTAAAAAATGTCTAACCTTTTCATTTTTTATTTACCTAAATCACCTAATTTACTCACCTAAATTATTTCTTAAAAATACTTGACATCCGCATGCTAAATTTCGCATCATTTTAACATTTTTTTTTTTCGTTTATTTAATGTTTATTATTTTTTTTTATAAAAGAATACGTCATTATCAAACAAAAACCATGTAAGTCAAAATTATAAACTTTGTAAAAGATTTATAAAAGTTCCACTAATGTTGATTTTTCGTAACTTTTCGTGATTTTTTCGAGACTTCAGAGTTTTCGTCGAGATTTAAAATTTTTTTTTTTTACACTAATTGTAGTCCTACCCTGAGCAGGACAGTCGCACAGGCGACTGTGCTACGGTTTCTTCTGCATCTGATGAGTTACAGCTACGGGAAGAGCTGTTTAAACCCTTAAATAAATATATGAGTATTTCGTTAATCAATTGAGCTTTTTTTTTATATACAGCACCCGCATTTCAAAGTGATATTGTTTCCCACTCATGTTTATGTATTTATTTTTATGAATTTTCAATGAAAATACAGTTCATTCTCTCACAAAACCCATATTAACCCAAGTTAAAAGTTTGTAGAAAACTACGAAAAAATTCAACAAATTTGCACTAAAATTTCAAACTTTTTCTCAGAAGTGTTAGAATTTTTTTTGAGTACGCAGTTTTATAGCCCATTTAATTTTAGTCTAACAATGTGCAAGTTTCATGCAGCTAAAAAGCATCGGTGATTTTTTAGAATTTTTTTCGCCGAAGGTGTCGTTATATGGAAGCAAATGCGACAAAAAAAAAATTCCAAAAAAAATCAACGGTTACTTTTAGCCACTTGAAACTTGCACATTGTTAGACTAAAATTGAATGGGCTATAAAACTGCGTACTCAAAAAAAAATTCTAACACTTCTGAGAAAAAATTTTAAATTTAGGTGAAAATTTGTTGCATTTTTTGTAGTCTTTTACAAAGTTTAAAACTTGGGTTTATATGGGTGTTGTTAGAGAATAAACTGTATTTTAATTGAAAATTCGAAAAATTAATAATTAAACACAAGTGGCAAACAATATCACTTTGAAATGGGGGTGCTATAGATATGGCCAATAATGTATGTAGCTCCATACAAATTTAGGGTAAAATCTACTATCGCTATTGATAATACATACATAGAGCCATTGTACTTTGACCACCACAAAAGTGCTCTGCCACCAGTTTTTTTTTTTTTTAATGAAATTGTCATGAATTGAAGACGATTGCAATAAAGTGCTACCGCAAAGCAGAGGAAGGGATGGGCGCAAACACTTTAGATGTCACTCATTTAAATATATGTATATGTATGGATATGTGTGTGTGTTTGTATGTACGTACACATGGCATAGCGTTGAGATAAATGACAATTCAATGCACTTGTCAAAACAAATGCAGCAAAAAATAGAAACGAAGCTATCGACAATAATAGTTCGCGATGGAATAGCAGTCAGCCATTTAGACAGACAGAGAGATAGATACTCAATACACAGAAATTGACAGTAATAAAGTGAAAAACAAACAAAAACAATAGCAGATATAAAAATATCATTTGTCGTAAAAAGCATGCGATAGACATATGGATAAAGTGTAGAATATGTACACACATACATATGTGGTTATTGAACGTTTTACGGTAATATCGCGCTGCTATGTAGTAAATTATATGGGGGAATATTTTATGCTTGCTAGGGTGATCACTCGAAGGGATGGACTCAAAATTCTATGAACTAGTATTTTAGTTTTAGTGAGTTACAAATTTTTGCATTTCAGCGAAGGGCATTTTTATATTATGGTAGAAACTTGAAAGAAACACAAAGAGGCCCAAAGAGTCCGAAGAAAATTTTAATAGTACCGAAAAAGTCGCGAAAAGTACCTATCGAGAAAATTCCCAAAAGGACCGCAGTAATCTAAAACATTCCACAAAAAATTATGAAAACATCCTTACAGCTCACGAATAGGAAAACACAATGAACTCCGAAAGGTAACGAAAAAAATACCGAATAATTCTGAAAAAATATGTAACTATAAGTTCCAAAAGCACCAAAACGACTAAAATATAAAGAATCCTAAACAGTACCGAAGAAATACTATTGGTCCCCGTAAACATGCCGAGAGATGCAGGAACCTAAAATACAAAAAATCCCGTAAAGTTCGGCAAACATAAAAAATGCTAAAAACCTAAAACAAAAAGGAGCTCGAAAAGTTTCGAAAACTCCCAGCAAGATCCCGAAAATTAAAACACGAATAATACCGAAAAGTTCCGAAATCGCACAAAAAGATCCCAAACACTAGAAAAAAAGGAAAAAATTCCGAAAAATCACGTAGCATCACAAGTATCGCGAAAGCTTATAAAAGGAAGAATCCTTAATAATCTAGAAAAATTCCCAAAACTTTCGTATTTTTGGCGATTTGGGCTCGAAGTCATTGATTTTTTTGTTTCTTAAGTATGTAGATATACTCTGGGCATTTATAATAAAATGAGCTGCTTTGTGATTTTTAAAGTTTTTTTTCGATACTTTTCTCAGGAAATCATATTCTACAATGCATCTTCGAAAAAACAGTACACAAATTTGTTAACTAATTATGTCGCTTTGGTTTAGAAATTTTAAAATCACTTCCATTCAAGGACCGTACCGGTTATGATCTTTATAACAAAAATCATAATTTAAACAAATATCGAAAATGTTAAAATTCAATTTATATCTTTCCGATTAAATTTAACCGTTGTTGTATAATTTTTATTTCTTCAATCAAGGCTAATCGTAATTATTAGATTTTTATTTTTTTCAACCAATTTTTGTTCGCTAGTTTTTTTTGCGATTATATTATAACCGTTATTTTCAGATGTAATTTTTTAGATCACAAAAGATTTTAAACGGTCTTAAAAACGTAGTCTCATTATAGCGGTCAAAATTACCGAAAAAGATAAACATCCAAATTTATCGATTATTATTAATCGAAAAAATAAAAATAAAAAAATCTTGGTATTTTCGGTTCCTGCTTCTTATTTTCTTAGTCTCTGCTACAAATCCAAAATTTCGTAAAATAATTTTCATTACCCTTATGTATAGTGTTTGTTTTACCAGATATGAGGGGCTTCATTTATAATATCTGAATATATTTAGTTATATCTAGTATAGGCAAACGGCTCTTCTACTCCCCTATATTCGCAAGTTAAAATTGTTATCGTGCGCCAAAAAGTAAAAATATAAGCATTTATGTACACACATACATACATACAAATGTATACATATATGTGAGAGCGAGAATCTACAGTTGGAAATAAATGAAGATAAGAAAATGCCTACACACTTATTATGATTACACTCCCACCCACTTGTACGCCCTCTACTTATTTATCAACTACTACAACTTGAATGCGTCTAGCCGCCGTGTCGCCAAATTTCGACGAATTGGTTTCGACAAATGACTGGACAGACGACTTAGGAAATCGAGAGGACATAAAAAGCTCTCAAGTATCAAGTGAGTAAGAAGTAGTTATTTGCTCGTAGTTGCATACATACAGTGACTCAAACAAATGACCAGGTGTTGACTTTTTTTTTCAAATATTCGTAATGTTTTTTCGAGCCAATTTTTTTTTTGTTATTTGTATATAAAAATGTTGTCTAAGCTTTAACCAAAACCGGGTAAATCACAGTTTCAAACTTTATACAAATTTTCTTCAAAATTTCAACTTTTTATTCTGAATTTTTAGCAGATTTTTGGGTATGCAATTACAATACAATTTTAGTCTAATGAAGTGCAAGTCTCAAACGGCTAAAATCTCGCGTTGATTTTTGAGAATGTTTTTTGGAGGCCACTTTTTTGGGTTTTTTAATATAACAAACGCAATTTACAAAAACTTGAAAAAAGTGCAAAAATCCGTCACCAAATAAAATTCTCGAAAATCAACGCGATTTTTGTTGAATTTTCCTAAATTTTGTATAAAGTTTGACACTGTGATTCAAACGGTTTTGGTTAAAGCTTAAACGATATTTTTATATAAAAATAACAAAATTTATCTCGAAAAACATTACGAACATTTGAAGAAAATCAACACGTGGTCATTTGTTTGAGTCACTGTATATGTATGTATATTTTTGTGCTGCAAATGTTTTGTCATTACATGAATCAGTGTCGCCGGTTGAGTGTTTGGTGATCATAACCTCGCATGTATTTGATGGAAATTAGCAACTAACCATATTGTTAAGCCAATCAAATTGTACAAGTTGTGCAAGCAAGATGAGTCAAAAAACAAGTTGGCGAGACATTGCCATGACAAACATACATACATACATATGTACATACACATCAACACAAAGTCTGGTTACCGCTTTAGTATACCGGCAGACGGGCGTGCCCAGGTGATTGAGTAGAACGAAAGCCGCCGCCGCCGCCGCCGCTGCGTTCAGTAAGGAGACATCACAAGAAAGGTAAATGAACTTCAGTTAAAATCTTGCAAAACTAGTAGTAACTTATACACACACACACACGTACACGGATACGATACACAAATACTTTGTATTTGTATAACTCTACTGCACGTACATTGAAGAACTTCTTTGGTGAAAGAAAACTGAACGTTCACATCGTGGTTTTCGTATGACTAATAAGTCCAAAGTAAAAGCGCGAAACAGCAGGCGATCTTCGAATGTAGTTGCATCAAATAAAATGAGAGTAATGACACGCAAAATGAAGAAATTGCTTGTTTTTAATGTTAATTAACTGCAATTAAGGTAAATGCCGTTTTGTTTCATTAGTAAGATCAGGCGAAAAATTAGGCCATTTTGAAATGTTTGGAAAATGTAAGCTAACAGTTTTATTTGTGTGCTTTCTCAGCTCCCTAAATACTTCGTTATACCGAAACAATTACTTGGGGTAACGGCAAACGAAAACCCGCTCGTGGTTTCCCTCAAAATCGTATGGAATTTAATTGGGTAATTTTATTAGCGAATCTGTAGTCAGCTGTTAAAAGAAAGTAAAATATATTTGTTCCGCAATGCTAAGAGTGCTGCAGTACTCTTTAACATTGTAGTTGGTTCCAGGAATTAGCTACGTATTTTGTTAGTTTTCCTGACCTTAAAGGCTTCTGCCTATACGCCGCGATATCAGAATTCGGCATCCTCGCGAAACTCATACGGCTGTGTAGAATGACGTTGAGCAATACCATCAGCTCTGTCAGAATTGGGAACTACCTCTCCGAGCCGTTTGCCACCAAACGGGGTTTCAGACAAGGCGACTCCCTTTCAAGTTATTTCTTTACTCTTATGGTGGAGAAGATAATAAGAGCTGTAGAACTGAACCGCTCAGGAATAATTTTATACAAGAGCGTGCAATTGCTGGCGTACGCCGATGACATCGAAATCATCGGAAACAAGCACAGCGAAGTGTCTTCTGCCTTTTCCAAGTTGGATAAGAAAGCAAAGCGCATGGGTCTGGTGGCCAACGAAGACAAAACGAAGTAAAAATCGTCAAGTGAGGAAAATTCCGTGAAAGTTAGATTGGCCCAAGGGATGTGATTTGTCAATATTACTAAGTATGCGTTAAAGCTTCATTCCGAGACATCAGGATTAAGTTGTCCAGGTGTCAACCTCAAATTACCACCGTTAAATCAACCACCAGAACCATTGCGCTCCTTGATAAGACCTAAGCCCTAAGGTATTTAGTCTGAAATAAGTCAATTCATTTCGATTTCTCTTGAACAACAAAACTCACCCATTTTGAAATTGCCTCCAACTCTACTTTACAGTTTCAAGGACAGATTCACCATCGAATCGGGGAGTGAAGAGGAAAAACTTCTTCAAATTTATTGCATTGTGCCATTAACCGTGCTATGAAACGCCAGATCATTTGGGGAAATTTTAAGAACTTCTTTGCGGACATATAGCTTTCGATAGGTTAATATTATTTAAGATGGCAATGAAAATGTGCCACTTCCACTGGAAATCGTGAACGTGAATTGCTGGTGAAAATGTTGCACCAAAATGTTTCAATAAAAATAAAATTATTTTGGACGGAACGAAGTTTGCCGCGTCTGCTAGTAGTTTTATATATTTTTTACATTAAAAAGTGTATATGCAGAGAGCGCTTCCACACTCAGCACAATCAGTTCACTTTTGTTACTTTTTAAATTACTGAAGCAAATAATTTAAGTAATTTTAATACTTATATAAATTTCAATTATCGTTAAAAAATGTTTGAAAAAAATATTAAAATTACTTATGAAGGCCATACGGCGCACAAACGAGTGAGGGTAGTGTATGTATTGAGTTCTTCTACTTATTGCCTAATCGGCTAAGAACTTATAAAAACGTTGCTATTCAAGGAAATATATATATTCGGCGGATTGCTATTGGGTCAAGTCTGCATGTGCAATATATTTGCACGAAAAAAAAAACAAATGTTTGCTATGTACTTTTTTAGCAACAAAGAATTATTAGAATAGCAAAGTTCATTCTACTTCATAAACTGTTTTGCAACTCAATTTTAGAAGCAAAAGAAAAGTTTAATTAAATGCTAATTTATACGCAAATTACAATAATTACCGGCATACGTACTTCGACCAACTTCAAGAGAAAAACACGCATGCGGTATTTAAAATTAAATATAAAAAAAAAAAAATTATAAACTAACGTACAGTTTAAAAAATGCAGCCACGATGTGGAATATGGGAGTAGTGGAGTAGTAGAACGTGTGTTTGTAGTACAGCAGAACTGTGTAGCAATGAAGTTGTGGAGCAGTGTGTCTCGGTCGGCTGCATAGTGGCTCCTTCCCAGTGACGGCGATCGCTATGCAAGGCACGTAAAGTGGAAGAAGAAACACCATGAAAATTTAAGTACGCATTGTTGTTGCTTACAAAAAGAGTAGAATAATGATGGTGCATTAAATGAGCCACAAGTTGGTTGTGCGCCGATAGTAAAATGCAAACAATGAAAAAGGAAAATTTTAGCAGTTTATTCATGGAATCGTTTCATGGCGGGGCATTTAAAGTGTGGTGATGTTAACAGATACCAAGTACTAGAACAACAATTTAATGGAACGAATGGTAAAGAAAATTACTTAAATTTAGCATAACTGAGCCAATCGAAAGGAATGGAAGAGTATACAGCATTGGACAATTTAGGCCCTAAGCTCATAATATTTTTTAACAAAAATCATGATTAGATCGCTTTTAAAGCAAGAGTTTATATTTTTACGTGGCCACAAAATACATGGCAACAATACAAATACATACATACATATGTACATATGTTAGTTGTCTGATATACATACAGCCCAAGTACAATCGAATGAGCTGATGGCAGTAAATATAGGCGATAACATAGAATTGCAAAAGCAATATAAAACAATCAAATAGATAAAGCGAGTGAGAGGCATGGATGTAATATGTTGTTGACAAGTATCGATACATAGTAAGATTGAGGTAGTAAAAAACCCAAAAAACGAACAGTCAAATAACAAGCAAATAGAAATTTTAAAGGAGAATGGAAATTATTTCGCAGACGATTTCAAATCCTCCCTCATTGCAGTAACAATGGGAGTGAACGGCTTTAGTGGAATAAAACGTGATGGAATCCACTATTTAGCGGCATACAACGGCACAAAAGCAAAATGAATAAATTGCGGAATACGAAACGGATTGCAGTGGATCGTTCGTAACAAAATGGAATGGAACGGAAGGAAATGGAATGGAACGGAACGAAATGGAATGGAGCAGAATAAAATAGAATGGAATGGAATGGAACGGAACAAAATGTAATCCAACGGAACCTAATGGAATTGGACTACAAAAATGTAATGGAAACATAATAGAATGCACCTACAACACTACATAAGTAAGAGGCGGGGGGGCCTATCTCCCTAAGACGATATCCTGGCTCTATCAAATCCTGGTTAAGATCGTAATGTTTATGGAGTTTTCGTCTGGTAAAATGTACTATAGAACACTTCACTGGTCAGAAATTTTGAGCGCATAAAGCGGGCCACCCACAACAGAATCAACAGGGCACTTAGGACCAGCTTGCACTCTGGCGCTCGTAGCTGTGTGTTTCTTGATTTTGTAGCGGCATACAAGTTACTGAATAAGATTTTGGAGAATCCGCCGGGAGTGAAAGTCCTTCGTCAGATATACATAAATAGGTCTGGCTCGTTCCGGTTACGTGGATCCGGCTGTCGTTAAAATGCCGTTGACACCGTAATTAAGACTGCTACACCACCAAAGTGGTCACACTTAAATATAGGCACGGGGTTCTGATTTTGCCTCAGAATCTAAACGCGAATTACTTGTTGGCTAGACTTACACAACTGAGCTCCCTCTTTCTTTACTCATAGCCCCCCCTAAGGATGAGTGGGCGAATAGTAGAAGTTTGAAAGAAGCGCCGGTGAACTTCTACACGGAAGGGTCGGGTCGAATCTTGACGGAAGAATTAGTGGACGAGTCTTTTGCAAAGAGCTCTGCATTAATCTAAAATTTTGGCCTCCAGTTCACTAAATTACGTTCAAGACAGAAAGATAGGCTTTTTGTTAACTGCACGATCTGACTAGTCGAATGTGAACCGCAGGCAGTCGAAGGAATCTTCTTTGGCTCACTAAGCCGCAAGACACTGGCGCATCGGTATCTACGCGGCGGGACTAACACGGCGATCACACACATACGGTCCTAACATTTTTTACCTGGTCATGAGGAGATAGGCAACATCTGCCGCTCGGCTATTATGAGCCGTAGTAGTAGCTTAACCTATTAAAGCTTTATGTCGCTCATACGCTATGGAGGTACATAATGATTGCAAGGGATGACTCAAGAAGTATTTTGCACTATTTTTTTACGATATTCAAAATGTTGTTTATGGTAAATTTTTAAATTAATTTTTTTATAAAACTATAGCCCATTTGACAGCAAAAACTATGTGAATAAAAAAATTAATAGGAAAATTCAGCAATTTTTCATCAAGAATTTCAAACATATTGATCAAATTTTTTACAACAAATTCGAGTATGCATCAAAGTGCAAGTTTAGTTTAAAGTTGCTACAAAATTCTGTTGATTTTTAATAATTTTTTTTTGCTGCCCGTGTTGATCATTTTCTTCCAAATAACGAATTTCTTTGTAGGGAAGCAAATGCCGCTTACCATCACCAGAAAATTATGAAAAGTGAACAGGCTATTTTGGCAACTTCGAGTTTCCACTTTATTAATTTAAAATTGAACAAAATTGCATAATTGAATTTTTTTATAAAAAATATTACTAAAAAGTATCAAAAATTGTGTTGAAAATTTTTTGAATTTTCCTAAATTTTCTACAAAGTTTTAAATGTTGGTTTTATTTTATAAAAAACTAACTAAAAAAAAACTATGTTAAAAAGCATTTTGAATATCGTAAAAAAATCAATGCACAAAACTTTTGTCAGTCACTATATGTGATAAGGCGCAGCGAGATGTTGTGAAAAAATTATAGGCAGGGTAAGAAAAACGCAACCGGTTAAATTAAAAAAAAAAATAGTAAATAAAATTCAAGAACAGAAATTAAAACTATATGAAGAAAAGAACGAATGATTACAAAATGGGCAAGTAATGCTTAAAAACATTTTGCTTTTATTTTGTTTAGAAAATTTTTATTTTAAACTCAGCGAAAAAGGTATGTATGCGGACTTAACTTTAGGTAAATTTATTATTTGTATTAAAAATTTTTGGGTATGCAAACAAGAAACGAAAATTGGAAATATGCTGCCCGAAAAATTCCGTGCCACGCCTTCTTACTTAAGTTTGTTTTTGTATGGCTTGCTTCGGACGTTGCTTGCCGCGGATTGCTGTCACTTAGCTGGCGCACAACGTTTCTTTATTCATTTCAATTTATTTTCGTCATCTCATTCAATTAAATAAATAAATTCACTTCATTTCATGCACACGCCAATACGAAGCAGCCACAACGAGTAAAAACGCAAACAAAAGTAAAAATGTGCCACATAAAAAAAACATACGTATTTACCTACATACATACATACATACATACATACATACCTATGTACATACGTTTGCATTAATACACGCGTAACACGCACGTAGGTATGCATATTTGTATCAGACATTTTTATTTGCTTATTAAACATACATATTTACATACCAAAGTTTACATATGTCATATATGTATGTATATTTTATTAGATTTTTCCAATTCTAATATTATTTTATGTACTTTTTTACCTACTGCACTTAGATGTATTTATGTATGTACTTGTCCACACCCACATTCACATACACAGTTTCTGCCATATTTTTCTTGTTGTTGCTTAAGCATTTTACATGCATCACTTGCAGCCCAACCCTTCACTGGCAAGCAAATAAATAAATACCATAAAATAAGAACAACAGTCGTTTGTATGCAGAAAATAATAACAGCGAAATGCAGTTAGTTAACAGCAATGGCAACGATAACAGAAACAACACAACCGGTATTAATTATTCAATAGGTGCGTTCAGTGGGATTGTTCGTTCAATAGATAGTTGTTATGCAGGCAGTGGGCGGTCGGTCGGTCGGTTGGTCGGTTGGTTGGTTGGTCGGCCGTTTACTTGGTTAGTCGCAGCACGGTCGATGTGCTTGGTACTCGTAAGCAGGGCTGCCAACTTGACTCAAACCGTGCCATTTTTGGCCCTATTTTACTTCAAATGGCACTTTCGAAAAATAGTAACATTTCAATACATTTTTGTGAAATCCTCTGGGAGTACTTTTTCACAACTAAAATTTTCTAATCTCTATAGTGTATACAACTGATTTATCTTACTTTGGCATTGGAATTTTGTGTTATGCAGGAATGTGTTTTTAATTTTAATGCTAAATGGGAAGAACTAGAAAAGAATGGCACCTTATTTGGCACTTTTTTATCCTAAATATGGCACTCCATTGCTAAGCATAGTTGGCAGCCCTGCTCGTAAGTGAGCAAATACCTACATAGTACATACTACATACTTGTATGGGTGTGGGGTATGAAAAGCTGTTGGAAACAGCTGATATTGACAAAACGATTAGCAAAGAATGAAATGTGAAAGGGAAGAGAGAAATAAAGCAAAAAGTGAGGAGGGGCAAAAACAAAAACTATTAAAAAGTGCTCATAATGAAAAAGTAAAATAAAAGTGGCAAGCAAAAGCAAAAACAATAAAAGTAGTAGATAGTTTACACTGCAACAACAAAGCGCAGCATTAAAAAATGCATAACAAAAAAAAAAAACAAAAAGTTGTTGGCAACAGCTGATATTGGTAGAGCAGGAACAACAATAAAGATATTTTATTGAATAAGTATTAAGTGAAATAACCGATTTAAAAGTATTTTATGATGATGAGTTTATTCTTGTATCTAATGGAAGGTGCGGAAAGGAAAGACAGCTACCTGAATTGCGCAAGCTGAGCTCATGAAAGAATAGGCATGGAACAATACGAGTAAATACAAGTACATACTCAATACTTTTCGATCGATACCAAGTAATTTTGGTATCGATAGTTTTGAACCAAGTACTGAGAGGTGTCAAAAAAAAAAAATACACCAAATTTTTATCGGGATTTTCCTGAACTCACTGGGATTTTTAGGTATCTTTTTAGATTTTTCGAATCTATTTGGGATAATTTGTTATCTTTTTTTTGAGAATATAGGAATTTTTTTCGCAACTATTCGTGATCTACTATTTGGTATCTTTCGTTTTTTTCTTGCGTTTGCGTTTGCCGATTCAAAAGTACATTTTAATCTAAGCTTTGCTTTGCCAGATCTTTCTGGATTTTTTAAACGTTTTTTAGGACTTTTGGGGATTGGTCGGAACTTACTGGGATTTTAGGGAACTGGCTGGCATTTGAAATAATATTAGGTCAAAGATTGCGGATCTGTATACTAGTGTTGCAAAACCATCGAAGGGACCATCGATATTATCGATGGGGCCATTGCTGTAGCCACTATCGATAGTTTTTAGAAATCACGTTATCACGTTAACCTGCGAAAAGCAAATTGTTGTTGCAAAACTTTTTTATTAGTTTATGGAAAATTAATGAATACACTGTTTTGTTTTGAACTTTCTTACATAAACTTTGTTTTATTTTGAATTTTTTAATACTTACTAATGAACGTTCGTAGTGATTCGGGTTTAGGGATCACATTTTCGCAGATTTCACGAAAAATCGGTCTACGATGAATTCTGCGATTGCTGCCACTTATATCCTATTTCCACCTATTTCCTATTTGCGAGAATTTTCACATGGGATGATCGGCAGAGTTTATTTCTTACTTTTTGCCTTTTTACTTTTGTTTGCATGAGCAATTACCCCCTTCAAGTCGTAATCTCCCATTTTAAGTGTGCATAAACTGCAGATAAGGATTGGTGGAAATAAAATATTAGTTTGAAAATAAATGAAAAGTTGTATTTTTTTTTTAGCTTTTAAATCCGTTCAATATAATACGTGTAAATAAAATAACGTTTGTGTATCCCTTTGTCATTTAACGGGTCACCCTAATAAAACTATCGAAAACCATCGATGGAGCCACTATCGATGGTTTTGCAGCAATACTGTACACCGTTTATTAGATCAGCTCATTTTCCCAATACATTTTAATTTTTATATAAAAAACAAATTTAAACGTTAACAAGGAAGAAATTAAAAAAAAAGATTTTTTGTGATTTTTTTTATACTAGCAAATACTCAGCGTGCCTCACCGCGCCTTAGAAGTATTTTCGTGTTTTTTGATAAATAACTGTATTGTAATATTTCATTTATTTTATCAACTAAATTTTTCAAGCAGATGGCAACCCTCCTCGAAAACATTTTCGGCAGTAAAGTTTCCTTAACCTCTGCAGTTTGATACCGATATTGCAATATGTATTTAATTTATCTTATCAAACAAATCAAATTAAAATTTTCAAACATGTGGCAACCTCCACAAAAATATTTTCAGCTTCTTAAACCTCCATCTTTTAACAGCCATATTGAAATATTTACTTTATCTTATCAATTGACTTAAACTGCAATTTTCAAACAGGTGGCAACTCTCTAATTTTTTTCTTGCTATATTTTAAGTTGGACCTCTAGCAATACACCGGTGAAAACTACGTTCAATTTCATGCATTAGTTTTCGAGTGATGTGCGAACAAACATACAGACAGACAGACAAAAATTAAAAAAAACTTTTGATTTGGCTTCTATTGCTCTAAAAAACTCCCCATAATAATTTTTCTTTAATATCTATAATTTACAGACATCGGCCTGTTACAATTTTTTTATATGTATGTATGTAGGCATTAAAGCCTATTCCCTTAAAAAAAATCAAGCTAATTACGATGAAAATCGATGGATAAATAAAAAATTTAGGAATGGTCAAATTAAAATGTGCAATATTTTTTTATATGAAATAGGGGCAAGAAACAATGTTACTCATACGCCATATTGTACATGGCCGTAGTCGGACATACTCGTACATGGCGTATGAGTAACATTTTACATGTTTAAAAAGCAAAATATCCTACGAAAATGACTTGAACCTGAAAAATGGTGTGCAGATCCACAATCTACGACCCAAAATTATGTTTACGTGTCTCGGCCTTTTTTTTGTGTAATTCCAACACTTGAAATTTTCCTTGCAGCGTATTTGGATTTAAAAGCTCGCCAACCGGAATCTAGGCCAGGTTTTTTGCAGACAACCTTATATCCTCGGATTCGCAAAAAAAATTTTCTTTATTTTGATACAAAATTTATTTATTAAACAGATGAGTGAAATTTACTAGTACTACTTGGCTGTTCATAGCCGCCAGGCCGATAGGTAGGACACGAAAAAATAGTCAACCCAACGTTTTCACATTCTATAGGCTTTACACTTTCTTACACTGGTATAGAATTTGTTCATTAAACATATGAGTGCAAAATTAAAAAAAAATAATAATAATAACTTTTAAATATTTCATTAAAATTATACTGGCCAGGATTTTTTCGGCCAACCCACTCACGAAATATTTACTAACACGATAAATTCCATACCAAATAGATTTCATCCATTAAACGGATTCTGATCTTCTACTATAAATGAAATAACAATGCATCAGTAATATGGTATCATTAAAAAAAATACATATAAGGAAAAAAAAAATATTATATTAATAAAGTTTAGCTTGAAAAAACTTAAAAACGTACAACGTCACAGACGACGCGCGACCAACAGCCATTTATTTCATTTACTAAGCATATACATATGTAAATTTCCGTGAAAATTTGTAAAGTTTTCTAATCGACTTCAATTTGATTCACTTTATGCGTGCGCTTACGTGAATTTTCGCGTGAATTTGTATGGTACAAGTGTACTTTGAAAAATCGAAATTTTGAAGCACAACACATTGCCACCACAATCGTTTTCTGATTGCTTTGCACTTTTATTTTACACGCTCAGCAGCGCAAACAAGCAAGCAAAAGCAGTCTCCGCCTTCAACACAAGTTTTCGCTACCTTTAAATGCTGCTATTTCACACTTTTATTTATTTATTTATTTCGGTCAACTTTTACATCATCTTCTACATTTCGAATTGCACATTTGCTGTTTCGTTGGTATTTTCGGACAATTTTCCGCATTTACGTATGTATTCGATAGTTTTGCATCTTTTGAATATCGTATCATTTTAGTGCAACTGCTTGCATAGCCAATAGCACTGACAGACAATACTCAGGAAATTTTCACAGCAGCAGCAGCAATAAAATAAATAGAAAAAAAAAACAAAAAGAGCAAAAGCACAGCTGGTGGATAGAAGAAAACTTAAATACATATAAACACTGGCAGCAAAGATTTCTGATTGCTGCTGCTACTTTTACTTAAGTGCGATACATACACACCAAGAATCATATTAAATGCGATTTAATGCGAGATTTTCCTGCTTTAATCGTCACATAAAATATTTTCATATAAGTGCAAAAACATACAAACAACACACACGCGACGACGTACTACATAGGAATACCACAACGAGACGAAGAAAAATAAGAAAGCGTACGAGTACGACGACTGCTTATGCACGTACTGCTAGCTACCAGACGTTGCAAACGTTTATGAGAATGTGCACGGTGGGGCAAGACGATATAAATACATATATGTACGTATGTATGTACTAGCTAGCTAGCTGCCTTGGTTTAATGTGCAAAACATGAGCCACCAAAACGACTACAATGAGAACACGACAACACGACGGATGGGACGACAATGAGGCGTCTATGCCAATAATGCGGCTGTTTGCCTATCGGCCAGCGACTACTGACTCTGTACATACATACATATATAGGAGCTGCTAAATGTCAGAGAGGCGTTGAGCACACAAATTGTAGCAACGAAAATGTTGCTATTGCATTGTGAGCTGGGAGTAAGTAGGTATGTATGTATGTATGTAGCTTTGAGTAGTCAGCTAACTATTCGCTTTACAGCTCAGCAGCAACAGCTGTTGCTGACAGCAACACTAAGAGCAGTGTCGGTTAAGAGCGTAAAAATCTATGCTAACTAGGGTAAGCTTATGCCATACCAAAATGAAAATGTTTTCCAAGTTACCAACAAAACAGTGGTAAAAATATGCTGAACCACGTCTGGAATTACTAAATTTTCTAAAATTCTCTCACCTAAAGTGTTGACAACCACAAAGTTGCAACGAAAATTGTTCAGTAGTGTCAAATCAACACAGCAGAGTGTGAGAACTGCAAAAATGTTTGGTGAATTTCTTTAGTTTCAACAAAAAACAACAAAGGGAAATGCTTGTTTCCACCCACCCAGTTTGGTAAAGTACCATCTATCATACCTTCGCGCAACATTGACGTGCAGAATAAAATACTTTATCCGTGCATATACATTCATGCGTGTGCAACAAGAACAAGAAGGCAGCAACAATTATATAGGGTGGTGCACATAAATTTCGTCACTCTACGATGTGGTGAGAGGAGCGAAAGCCTACTGGAATTAAAATTGTAAACTGACCGCTAAGGAGATCAAACCAAAAGAACCTTTTATTTTAGTTTAGTTGAGAATTGAGCAGAATTTATTAGAAAATATTGGATTGGAGGAAGCTTTGATTCATCTCTTGTACTACTTGCTGGTATATATGTATGTACATTAGACCGTACCATCTTACAAGCAAACAAAAAAAAGTTCGGCGTACACCCGACTGTAAGGTATTTTTGATAGGCAATTCCGAAAAAAAAAAATATTTTGCCTTATCCTGAGTTTGGCCCGAAAAAAAAAATGTCCCCGAAAATTTTTCATCCGCCCATAGTAAATATGTACATGGAAACGAAAAGTGAACCGGATCGGGGAAAATCAAACTCATGATAAGGACAAATATTTTTTTTTTTTTGGTTAAAATGATTTAATAATTTATGGCGAGCTTTAATTTACTGGCATTAAGTTGGTGTGGTAATAACTGAGGTCAATGCACTTAGGAACAAAGCAAATTGTATCCTCCAGTCAAGAACATCGAAACATCAAACTTTAAGATTCAATTGCAAAAGCCGAAGATATGACGCAAAATTTAAAAAGGCGATCCCCACTTCCGCCAATTTTTTTTTTCTAAAGGTTGCATTAAAATTTATGTTTGTGTCTAAAGTAAAGCATTTTATTATCGGTTTTAAATTGGTTTACAACCAAGAAAGATACACATATATGTCAAAAACCGATAATAGAAATGCTTAACTTTAGACATAGCTTTATTTTTAATCCAACCTTTAAATATAAAGTGAGCTTTAAAGTTAAAGGTTACTTCAGAAAACGGCCCTAAGTAAGGGGTTAACTATTTTGTCTCACCCTCCCCTGTAAACAAAGTATATAAATAAAAACTATGTTTAAGTTAGTGGGAAAATGTGGGCAGCATAGACCGCATGTGGAGGCGACCTACACGTGCACAGCAGAGTTTTGTTTTGACGCAAAATGCACGACATATGTAATTATGTATGTATGTACATTAGGGTGGCCATCGAACATTTTTTTTTTGTAATTTCAAGACCTATCCCCTAATTTCCTTCCTTTTTAATGAGAAATATTATTGCCTGGTTTTATAGATTATTTAAAAATCATTTAGAAGTCGCAACTTGTCATTTTATGTCAGAAAGTACGGCTTTGTAGATTTATCAGTTTTTGAATGGCGTAGTTTTCATTCAATTTTAAAGATCGAACATGTTGTGAGAAGAGGATTTATAGGTCTTTAAAATAATGTATAATAATCTATTGTCAGACTAGGATTGTTGAGACTTTTAATCGGGCAAATAAAAACAAAAAACAGTTTTTCTAAATATTTTAAGTTTTGACCATCACTTATTTCCACAATTTCAAAATATGTAGTACTGTCTAAACTTAAATCTATTTTCAACTGTATAATAATCTATTGTCAGACTTGGATTGTCGGGACTTTTCATCGGGAAAATATAAAAAAAAAAAAACATTTTTTTCTTATTTTTTAAATTTTGACCATCACTTATTTCGAAAATTTCAAAATATGTAGTACTATCTAAAATTAAATCTATTTTCACATAAACTGAATCAATCGCAATCGCATAAAAATTGTCGAAGTTAGGCGACTTGAATTTATATGTGTGTATGTACCGGACTTTCAGAATTTATTCAAAATTGATATATACATACAATCCCCATTTTGCAAAAAATTAGCTTTGAAAATTATTTTAGAGAAATGATATAAGTGGGCGGTGCCACCCCCATTTTCCTAAAATTGCTTGAAAACCTACTTTTTTGTTAAAAAGCGATTGTATACATCAACTCTCTGACTTAAATGAAAAGTCGCGACCTCTAAATGATTTTTAAAAAATATATAAAAATAACCAATAATATTTCTCATAAAAAGGAAGGAAATTAGGGGGTAGGGTCTTGAAATTAAAAAAAAAAAAAATCTATGGCCACCCTAATGTACATATATACATATGTACCTGTGCATTTGTATCTGCGTAAGCCTGTAAAAATATAATGTATGCAGTTTGAGGAGAATGCACCAGTTGCAAATGCAAAGAGAATACTAAATATGACGACAGCGCAATACGAACCAATTCAACGCTTCAAGAGTGTGAGAGAGAATGGAACAAAATTATTTAGTGCTTTTAATGCTCACGAGTAAAGTAGTTTGAAATTTTCATGCATATAGGAGATATTTAAACTATTTTCAGGAAGCAACTAATAGAGAGCGCGGAATTGAATGAACGTTACCAAGTTTATTTAAAAAAAAAAAAAAAAAATATTTTAACATTCAAAGAGTGGAAGGTATTTATAAAAGCTTTAAAGCAGAAAAAATGTTCTGCTAGTGAAATTTCTGTGGGGGCTCTTAACTATTAGCTGAGCTAATGCAACATATACACACTTAGCTAATAGGTGCAAATATATGTATATTAGGGTGGTAAAAAAAGGATTGCTGCATACATGCATACATATGTACATTTTAATGCATAGACTTTTAAATGGAAATTCGAATGTAAAAATAAAATTAATTTCCATTACCCTTTGGAATACGAAATTGCTGAAATTAAACATAATCAGATGTCCTTGCTTTGAAAAAACGCAAAAAATATGTATACTACCTAAATTACAATAAAATATCACAATAACAACAATATGGGCCACCTTTTAGGTACAACTAAAAAAATTTTAAATACTACTTAATTTTTTATATACATATATATTTTTTTTGTTTAGAACTAAATTGATTGGCGGCCGCTGTGGTGTAATGGTTAGTAGTGCGCGCTACCATTCCGCAGGGTCTAGGTTCAAGCCCGGCTCAACTCAACATCAAAAAATAAATAAACCAAAAAGGTTTTTGGGGGTTATTAAGTATTATTAACATTATTATTATTAAATTGACAGGTGTACGAGGGGCACTAAAAGCCCTTAGATTGCCTAAGAAAAACCATTTTGGTCGATAATAATGGTCTCATTGGTTTTCAAGATATTCTAGTGTGTTTTACCACTTGTCCGAAACTAGTTCCCAAACTAGCAACTCGGAATTTACTGTCCTACGTTCCTCTAACGCCACTACAGCTACATGAGTTGTTATTGCGATTAAAAAGGCGGCATTTTTTTCAAAATGCTTTTTTCACGAACAATTTTCTGCTGCTTTTTTTTTTGTTTTGTAAGATCCATAAAGCTGATTGGGCTTAAGAAGCAATATCCCTGGACTGCTGGGTGAAGAAAAAGTAAAATCCTAGTCGCCTATCTTAGCTCAACTCGTATTCCTGACAATGAAAGTCCACTTTCGTGAGAGACAACATCCACACCCGGTCCTAATAGATCCGGGCATGCCTATACATCGAGACAATCACATTGGCGGTGGTTCCAAGGTCTTCGTTAAGCAAAGAACCAGCCTACAACCTTAATGTCTGATCTATGCAAAGTTCAAAAATTCATATCTTAAAAAAGCTTGAAAATGTCGAGATCCTTTAAGATCAGTTCAAGGTATTTTAAAAAAATATGGAGACAAAAATTTCTACCTTTTCAACTTTTTAATTTCAAATCATGAAAATTGTTTTCTTTGTAACTCTTAATATCACTTTTAACCCTAGAACACTAATGTTAGTCAATTTGACTAACATAGTTTATGTTTTGTTGTGAAGTTGCTTGAAAATGCATTTCTTAAATTGAAATTTCGTTATTCAAACTATAACATAACTAAGAAAATATTAAAAAAATAACATATAGAATATTTTTGACGATTTATGCTTTAAAACTTAAAAAAAATTAATACTAAATAAATGTTAGTCGATTCGACTAATGACACTGGTTTACAGCAAAAATGTTCTATGGATGCCACTATCCAATTCCTATGTAGATTTGCTTGGTGATTCCGAAAATCGATTAAATTTTTTTTCTATGCATACGTTTTCGAGATATTTGCAATTTACCGTTATTCAGGCAAATGAAAGCCAATGAAATTCTGCATAAACCGTATATACATACATCACTTTCCGATAGGGCTTTTAGTTGCTGACAAATTAATTAATCATTCCATTTAATGAAAAAATTAAAAAAATCAAACTATAACAGCAGAAAAATTTAAAAAGTAACAGGTTCTGTGCCAAATTTTTGCATCTGTACTAAAGCCTGTTCTGTTACAAAAAAAAATTAAGATACTGATGAAGAAAATCGATGGATAAATTCGAAATAATTAGTGGTCAATTAAAAATGAGCAAGATTAAGTATTTGTATAAAAATTTAGCACGAAAGAATGTTACTCATACGCCGCGTACACCTAAGTAACACGTTTTCCTGCTCATATTTCATATAAAAAATCTTTGCGCATTTTCATATGACCACTCACTGACGCTCATCGGCTAGAACAGCACATACGAATTTTGAAAACATGAAAGCATACGCTACTTTCTCATACATAAGCTTGGGGGTTTTAAAAATTTTTAAAATTACGGTCATAAAAATTGCATTTACAACCGCATTACACTTATGTATATCTATGTACCTACATATGTGTGTATAAATTATTTACTATCTAGGTTAACTACTTAACTAATTGCGTTTATGTATCATTGGCTGACTACACAAAACTTAGAGTTCCTCATATTCAATACAATTAATTAACGCCAACAAAACCTTAAGTAAGTAGTTTATTATGTTACAATCACATTTGTAGGTGAGTTGCCGTTGCTTTCTTCTCTAGATGGAGAACCTACATACATATATGTATGTACATAGACAAGTGGCTGCAATATCATTCAGCATCGCACCCACTCATCATTATTGGTGAACAACAACACGCTGGAAGAGTACACTTATATTTCAACTGCCACACCAGTATAGACCGACCAAAAGCGGAGCAACATCAACGGAGCATCAAATGCAGAATACCCACATGTACATATGTATATCATACATCCAAATGTATGCACATACATATAGCGAAATAGACAAACGCCGCTTGGTCATGCATGTACATACTTGCAGGTCGCGTGTACAATTTGCGCTAGTTGCTCCAGTTTTTCACTCCAATAAGGAGAAGAAGAAGCAAACAGCGGTCGTCTGTAAAGTGCTGCTATTGCTGCTGTGAAAATCAACAGATTAATGAACAATTTGCACACAAAGGAAGGAAAAGAAAATCAACGCAATAATTTATTAAAAGCATTTTTAGTTAGGAAACGCAAAAAAAATAAATAAAAATACATCTGCAGATTTCACAAAATGCAAATTAAAGCAGACCAAGTAAACATGCAACGATTTCTATTAAGGCAGCAAAAAATTGCATTTCTGTTGGACTATTTCGTGTATCGACAACATGATACATCATTAGATATTTTTTATTTAAGTAGTGAATTTTTATTGTCTTGGCTAGATTGGCAAAGTATAAAACTGTTGGAAAAAAGTAGACCACCCTTGTTTTAAATCTAACACGGTAGATAAGATTATTACAAGAATTTATTAATAGCGATATAAATTACTCCAAAACATAACCTTTTCAATTTTTTCATTTCTTTAAGAGAACCAGTATCCATTTTGAATTAATATTGATGAATTCTTTTGTCACACTGCTCAAAAAATCTGAAAGTCTGGTTAATAAACAATATAAATTCAAGGTCGTATTTAAGAAAAGTCGCCTAACTTCGAAAATTTTTATGCGATTGCAATGAATGAGCTATCAGGTTATTTAAAAATAGACATTATTTTAGATAGTACTACATATTTTGAAATTATGGAAATTATCGATAGTCAAAATTTAAAAAATTAAGAGAAGTATGGGTTTTTTTTATTTTACCCGATAAAAAATCCCAACAAGCCAAGTCCGGACAATATATTGTTATACACAATTTTAAAGGCCTATATATCCTCTTCTCAGATCATATTCGATCTTTGAAATCGAATTAAAAATAGTCATTCAAAAACTCATAAATCTACACAAACGTATTTTCAGACCTAAATCGGCAGGTCGCGACCTCTAAATAACCTTTGAAAAATCTATAAAAATAGGCAATAATTATTCTCATAAAAACGAATAAAATTAGGAGGTAGCGTCTTGAAAATTAAAAAAAAAAGATTTTCATATGTACATATGTGCATATCGTGGCCTGGGTAAAAGATTGTCGTAAGCGCCATTTTGACGATTTTTAGTTCTAGATGCAGTTATATATTTTGAAATAAGGTCTTTCGATTGGTGTTATTAGTTTTTAGATATCTCCTTTAGTTTCCGAGATATTGGGCCGTATGAATAAAAAATAAGCAATTGCTTTTTCTTAAAGTTTCTTACACTTTACTCGATTTATTCAAATAATATTTAAGTAGAAGGTATGCAATTTTAAGAAAAAGCAATTGCTTTGTTTTTATTCATTCGGTCCATTGACTACAACTTTTTCGATTATTTAGTAAAAATTTAGTTGGTGATGCAGTCATATTAAACTAATCAATATCCTTAAAATGGCGTTCTCCATTTTTGGATATCTCCTTTAGTCTCTGAGATATTGAGTAAAAAGTGTTGTTAATTAGAAATTTTGATCACATTTTGTCGTATTTCATACAAAGGGGCTACCAAATTGTGGACAAATGACGCTTACGACAAAATTTTACTAAAGAAAATCCTTCATAAACTCAAAACTAATTAACAACAAACATTTAAAATTAAATAATTAAGAATTTTGTGAGCTAGTAACATTTTCAGAGACTTTGGAGAAAATCTATCTTCGCGTGTTTGAGAAATTCCATTCCCAACTTCAATCGCGAGTTCCCACAACCTGCCGAAATTAACATACGGCAATCTTTTACCCAGGCCCATCCATCACCACCAGGCACTCAACATTTTAATTCAATTAGGAAGTAACAATATTTAAATTTAAAACCAATTCAAGAATGAATTGAATAGAATTATAATCTGAATTGGCATGGCGAATTCCTAAGGCTAACAAGATGACATTATAAGATTAGTAGCTTCATGGAACTTTGGAATCTACCCTATGGGCAGTAGCGCCAGCGTTTCCAGACGCGCAGGCGTCGCCGATTCTTTTTGAAGTTGATCACACCACCACCGACCGCCAAAGCCTTTCGGCGCAAACCTCTATGAGATACATAAGTATGTATGCATGTTTGTGAAAAATTAAGAATTTCAATGTCGAACTATATAAATATATACTTAAGTGTTCTCTTAATCCTTTGGTAAACCCATCGAGATTGAAGATTACATTCTACCTGTGATTAATTCTTAGCTACAATGGAGTGAGCTGAGAATGTCTTAAAGGGCAATGGGATTGCAGAGGAAAATAGATAAATATGTATATGTAAATGAAAAATAGATATGCTAAGGAGGAAAAGTAAATATTTATATAAATACTTATGTAAGTATGTATCTAGCAAAGCGTATGGCTTCGTATGTAGTTACATCGAATAAATGTACTTACGTCGTTGCGTTGCAGGCGAAAGCCGGATACGGAATTGACGGCAATGCTGGTCATTTTTGTTACTTTTCGTTGATTTTATAAAATTGTATGGGTTTGTTGCTACCTGAGAGGAAACGTTGTATACAAAGGTTCCACTATGGCCGCCAACGCCACAGCAACACACCTTTCAATTGACGACAACAGCGCGGAATGATGTTAAAAGGCAAGAAAAGAAATTCACATAGACGGCACCAAAATTTTGTGAGCACAAAAATTAAAATATTGAACGATTTCTTTTTATGTAATGTTAATTTTTAGTACACGTTTAAAAAACCTTTTTTTCTTTTACATGATTTTAATTGGATGCAGCGATTCTCTTCAGCAGCAATACATATATGAACCAACGAATTGCAGTGAAGTAGATTTTCCTTGTATATAAATGAATGTATAATAGAAAATACGATAATTAAAGCAAAATACAATTTATCTTTGCCGACTTTCAGGCCACTGCTGCTTATCTTTTATTTTATTGCTGCGCTTTCTCTCACAGCAAATGCGTAGTTGGTAAAACTTATCGTGACCTTTCCGTATCAGTCAATTATTTATCTATTGATGTGAAACCAATTTGGTTTGTGACGTACTTAATCCTCTTCGAAATGGTCTTTGTTACACCTCCAAGGGAGCTCCAGAGCACCTTTGCCGACTAACTTATGTGCATATGTGGGTATACAAAAATGTTCGTGTATAACATTAATTCCTTTGGCCCCCCGCACTTGATATAGATGCACTACAAAGTCTGCATATAGTATTTCACGAGCTGGAAAACTAAAGAAGTAACTGCTTGTGACGAACCGTAGTTTATATTTTTAAGATTTCTGATTTTTTAATTTATCAAACATTAAGCCACTGCTTTTATTTTTATCAGCTGCTCCAACGGAGAAGCAAACGCAAAATGCAAAAACTTCAATTTTCTGTTTTTCGTTATCATCGAATCTGTTTTTTTTCTCTTTTTCTTCTATTTCCCTTTTATACGCCTCAATGTCTTCTATGCATTACAATTCGTTTTTCTTTTGTTATTCTTCACTTTTATTTGCTTATTGCATTCCATGTAAAATAAACTGAAAATGCACGATTGATTTTTCTGTTTTTCAGCTGCCTTGCAATTCTTTTTGTTATTGTATTCTTTTCCGTGCTGCCTGCAGCGACGTCAACGTTCTCGACGACGCGATGAAACGCTGCAAATTATATTTATACGTAATTGTAGCTATGTAGTTGATAAGTTTTCACAAGTTACTTCATATGTACATACATATATCAATTGAGAACTTGCATTTAATTATATTTTCACTTCCGCGTATGATTTATCTGGTTTTTGCCTATCGGCAAGAATTCTGCAGTGACGATTATCGACCAAAATGCACAGCCAACGCAAGGGTTCGCGAATACACAAAAACACACGCACGCACACCGTCCAACGCAATTAACACATTCACGTCAATGAATTTTTCCAATTTGCGCTTCGAAAATTTTCTTTGCCACAAAGGCTATCATCAAATTATTATGCACAAACCAGCTACATATACAAACACAATTTGAAAGCTTCGAAACACTCCGATAGTCTGCAAATCTTTCCCCAACAAACTTTCAAGAAAATCTTTCCAATTTGATCTGATAAAATATGTACATGCAGATTTTATTTTTTAACTCTCTGCTGATCTTCTGTGCGCAGAATAAATGTGGAGTAGATACGCCAAGTAGTGAACGAACGTCGTCGACGACGAGTGACAGCGAATTGAATTGCTTTCGCACTGATACAAGTCTTCACAGCGAACGAGATTCCCTGCTGGTTCTGTTTTTCACATTTCCTTTTGTTTATGCACGGAATTGAAAGTAGCCCGACGAAAAGTTTAAAAACGCAGTAGATAGGCGGCATAAATGTGATAATTTCGAGCAAGACTCACAATCAAATTCAACAACAAAGCAACTTCA
>NW_023459624.1:38514-52322 GCF_013731165.1 Rhagoletis pomonella | reverse complement strand
TTGAAAGAGGTAATGCGCTTTTCAATATCATTATAGGTAAAATATGTAAATTTTAATTTCGTTTTTAGTTTAAATTTGCTTTCCATTTTTCACATATGCTTTGTACTATACATATGTATAGTATTTGCACTACAATTTTTTAGTTAGTTAAAAATTCAGAATTTCTCAATGTGTGTAAAAGCGAAGATATGTATATAGATATAGATATTTATTATTATTTTCATATTGGGTTTCATCATTCAAATTAATTCATTTAATAATTATGTGTTAACGAAGTTCTGCTAAAGGAAAAAAATTAACAAAAAAACTAAAGTTAATTTCACAATTTCCCAGATCTTACACATTATTTTTTGAATATCTCACAAACTATCAAAGCTACAAAACTCCAAAACTCCAAAAATAAAAAAAAATGTAAAAAAAACTATTGCAAGATTTAAAATAAAAAAATATTAATTTTATTAAATAAAAGTTGTTTAACATAACTTTATTTTTTTGTAAATTTTTATTGTGGCGTGTTAATTAATATTTATTTCAATAGTCTTATTGAGCTTTGTACCACGATTTGTTTGTTACGAAAAATGGAAAAAAAAAACAATAAAACTTAAGCTGAGCGGTCGATCCCTGCTGAAGTCTAGAAAAAAGAAGTCTGATGTAACACATAAAAAACACACAAAATATGGTAACTTTATTTAGTTTGCAAAAAAAATATTGCGAAATCTAAATAAAAAAAAATATTTAAATATCATTTCATTTTATTAAATAGAAAATGTTTAACATAACTTTATTTAGTTGGCAAAAAGAAATTTAAGTTCCAACAAAAAAAGGTTTTTTTTTACCGTTTCTTTATTCGAAATTCTTTTTTTTTACTTTTCCATTTTTTTGTATATATATTTCTTTATAGCCCTAAATAACACCTTTAAAACGAAACTAGAACCATTTTTTTGTTTGAGGTTTCGAGATAGTCAAAAAAAATTTGCGAAATCCCGGAAGTTATGATATGTATCTAGAATTTTGCATAACTTTGGAAAACAACTATTTTTTTTTTTTAAACTTTGGCAGAACTTTGTTATATGATAAAGGAATTGCTTTGATCAGAATTCATCCACATCAAAAATGTTCGGTTGAACATTGGTCGATTTCACATGGATTAACCGAATATTTTGTGTATCATTCAACTGCATACAATTTTTGAGTTGCCGCAATCTAAAGGCTCAAGGACTTCGTATTATTTTAATCGAATAGAAATTCGCCGAGAATAGCTCAAATATTTTCAGTTCACCATCACAACGCGGTAACTAACTACAAACATTGTCATTTTAATCCACATAATATTAAGGTTAGTTTTCATTGGCTGCGTTTCTTTATACATTCCGGATAATCCCATTTCACAGCCGGAATAAACAGAATGCCTTTGAAATATACGTTAACATATCATCAGGAACGTTCTAAAGAATAAGTAAACAAAAAAGTTTATTCCAAACGTTCAGAATGAATAAAGAAATGCAGCCATTATGTCAATTTCAATGGCATTTGTCGCCAAAACAGTAAGTGAAAACAATTATCAAATGGGACTAAAAAACGGTCTATCGATTGATTTATCATTGGTAAATGTATGGATAGAGGAGAAAATTTTGTCAAAATATGACGACACATTATTCGGTAAAATATGACATAACCCGTCATCGATTCGCCACTTCTCTGCTCGCAATTTTAAAACCAGCCTTTACATATCCGTTACGAAAAAAATCAATTTCCATTAGTAAAAGAACCGAATAGGGCATATTTTGTAGAAATTTAACGTACTAGTAAATATTTCGCGAGTGGGCTGGCTGAAAAAATCTTGGCAAGGATACTTTTTTTTCATTTTGCACTCATTTGTTCAATGAACAAATTACATATCGTCGCTACCATGATAAAAACATTACAAGGTAAATTCATTCTCTCATTTCGTCGGCCATAATTTTTTTTCTGACGTTTGCCAACATTTTAAAATCATATAAAATTGAAAATAAAAAAATTAAATTGTTCACAATTGTTGTTGTTTGAGATTGAAAATGAGAATGTGTGTGTGAGTTTGAGTTTTGATCATGATTCAATAATGAAAGGTTTTGTAAGAAAAACTTTCTCTCGCTCTAATTTTATCAATGACACTCCCACCCTACTCCTAAAAACAAAAACAGTGATATTTCTTTTCCAAATTTCTTTGCAAGTTTTAAGAACATTTTTAAATTGTTAGTAGTGAAATTTTTACTTTTTAAATTTGAAGAAATGTTTGTTCTGCATTCGCTGGCGCCAACAAGACAAAATGGGTGAGAATCGTTGGACTACAGAAATTCAATGTTAAGAGACGAAATTCCCTTAAATGCCGAAATGTATTTGTCGATATTCGTGGAGACCTCTTGATTCTGCCAAGTCGCTGTAAAGTAAAGCGTTCAATGAGCCAACGAAGGTATTTAGGTATTGTACTCCACGACACAGTCCTGGTGTCTCCGAATGAGATTTTGACGCAATATAACATTGCCAAACCGCATCCATAGGCCCAATCGTCACACGACAGCTCGGTTTAGTCAATGGCGCGATGTAATTGCACACTTAAAAGGTGTACGCACGAGGCGAATGTTGGCTGGCGACCAACTTTATTGCAAGCGATTAGCTGAAAGTAGAATGCAAAGTTGAACAATACAAACGCCTTTTTATGGCGAATATTTTAATATTTTTTTATATTTTGATATTTTTAGTCATTCAAATTTTTTTTCGTGCAACCCGGCGGGAGTTGAACGCAAAAGTTGCCTGAAAAATCGCCTCGTGCGAAAGCCCCATTACGCCACTTCTCATTTGACGATGTAGATCACGTTCCCTATCTCAGTCGTTCAGTAGCTGCGTGCTCTGAGTTCGTCCGGCACCAATCGCCAACTGCGGCTGTGCAAGCCAGTGTTGAATATTTTCCCCAGAACATAAAAAGTGCGACATCAAAGAATTCGAAACAATCGAGCCATAACCGCGAAAGAAACGTAAGCTCCAAATTTTTTTATTTGCCGTTTTTTTGTTTAATAAATATTGCATATTTTCCGCAAACAAATAGCTTCTTCATGTCCATCAACTGGCAAACAAATACAACAAAAAAAAAAGCTGAAAGTGGACCATCCATTCTCGAGTTATGCGCCATCTGACGTACGCAAGTTTGGTATAAACATAGAAATATTTATTTTTAATAACAATAGGGGGTTATATTCGATGTAAATAAGCTTGTTTAAATTAAATAATTAAATCAAATTCGTTTTTGTTTTAAAATACCACCATTCACTATTATCCCCACGTTTTTATAGAATTTAGCTCCCATTTTAGGAAGTGTGATTGAATTCTTCCCCTTTTTCTTCTGCTTCTAAAAACCATCCCTGTGGGTGGGAGTGCCAAATTTTAGAAAAAAGCTACTTACAAAACCTTTAATAATTGAATCATGGTTTTGATTTTAAAATTATATTGTTGGCAAACGTCAGACTGCCTCTCAATGGTTTTACCTTGTTATGTTTTTATCATGGTAGCGACCATGATAAAAACATAGCAAGGTATAACCGTTCTCTCAATTTGTCGGCCATGATTTTTTTTTTTAAAGTTTGCCAACATTTTAAAATCATATAAAAGTGAAAACAAAAAATTTAAATTGTTCGAAATTGTTGTTGCTTGAGATTGAAAATGAAAATGTGTGTGTTAGTTTGTGAGTAACCCAGTGGGAATTAGGAGCACGTAATAATACCTTATTAGCAACTTACTCTTCACCTGGCAGTCATTACCATTTCCCTGCCGAACGTCCCTTACTTTTACAAAGGCATGACCGCCTTATGTAAGTAGGAATTTAGAATGTACATTTGGTATCAGACATACTTCTGAGCCGCTTTACAAAGTAAGTTACGTGTAATGCAGAGCAGTCGCTCGGAGTAGTTCGGTGCTTGAAAATAACTTCGGCTGCACGTTATTTTGCAACTGACAACGTAATGTGTCTTCGGAGGTGTTCATTTTGCCCTTTACTAGTAGATGACATTGGCCATGATGACAATTTTGGTACTAAAAACTGAAAGAAAACATGGCTTACCTCGCAAGGTGCTTACCTATTTTCCCAGTGGGAAATTTAAAAATTAAATTGTTTGGAAACGTCAAAAATTTTAAAAGTGACTCTCAGCGGTTCTACCTTACTATATTTTTATCATGGTCGCTACCATGTCAAACTATCGAATGTGCAAAATTGCTTTTTCATTTACGATCACTTGCGCATGCGTTTAGAATGATGAATGAAAAGCAGAGGTTACTGGTTTAGCAACGTGTCGAATCCCACACTTTTTCCTAGTGACAACAACATTTTTTACAACAGTTTCTGTGCTCTCCTGAAAAGTACCGATTTTTTACATTCGATAGTTTGACATGGTAGCGACGATATATACCAATCGAAAGCATAAAGCCTATAGAATGCGTTAAGGGCGCGGGACAAACATTTCAATCCCGATCCCGCCATTCCCGAAACGAAATTTTTAAGTTCCGAACACGCCCATCCCGACATTTTTCAGAATTGTACCGCGGGTCCCGTGGGGCCCGAAATCTATCACTAGGATTAATTCACATGTATGTATTTCAAATTAGTTTTAAATAATAAAAAAATCTGGTATTTTCCGGTTATTTTATTTTTTGCCTTGCTTCTCGTTTTCGTGTAAATAAAAAATAAAAAAGTTATTTCATAAAAGTGATTTTTCTTGCGGGTTTTATCGGGGGTGTCGGGAAAAGATTTTAATCGCGGCCCGCCCGCTAAATTTTTTAAAGACCTTCCCGATACCGGCCATTTTGAAATCACTACCGCGAGTCCCACGGGGCCCGATATCCCGCACCCATCATAGTTCGTACTTGCCAACCCGATATATAGGCCAGGAAAAAAAGAAAACCGAACGTTTTCACATGCTATAGGCTTAATACTTTCGATTGGTATGTAATTTGTTATTTTAAACTAATGAGTGCAAAATAAAAAAAATTTATAATTGAGGAGGATTTCTTCAGCTAGCCCACTCGCGAAATAATACGTTAAATTTCATACAAAAAAGATTTCATCCATTAAACAGATGGGTGAAGGTCGCGCCCTATTCGGATCTTAGACTATATATCTCTGAGTTCTGTTAAAACTACTTTATTGAAGACTATCTAAATTTAAACAGTAGCAGCCTTTTTTTTTGTTCTAAAAGGATTTTGAAAATAAGGCATTTCTATATTATATGAATTTATGTATGTACGTGAATTTTTGAAGGAGAGGAAGATTTAATTAATTCATATTATGTATATGTATTACCTTTCACCTTCAAACTAAAATTCCATTTAGAATCTTTATAACTTCCTTAATGAATTAATGACTAGCTCATACATTTCTATGTATGTATGTATGTACATTAGACTGCATCACAAAAAAGTTGCGGTTTCGGACAAATATTAAGATTTACGTGAGCTGGACTGATTTGAAAATACCTCCAAAAATGGAGTTTTTATGAATAAAAATATTTTCTTAAAAAACTTTTTTAAAAAGCCCCTCACAAAAATTTTTTAAGCTTAAACCGTTTTGTCATTTGAAGGGATTTTTCTCAAAAAATATCTTTAAGAAACTATTTTTATTAATAAAAAACTCCATTTTTCAAATCGGTCCAGCTCACGTAAATCTTAATATTTTTCCGAAATATTTTGGTGGACTTCTTAAAATATAGATTTTATAATTCCACTCAAAACACAGTACGGATTTTTTTTTTGTATGGAGAGTGATGCAGTCTAATGTATATGTATACAAATTTATACCTAATAAATTATCAGCTCATTAAACCTTTATTACTGCACTCTGTGCACATTTAAGTTGGCACAAACTAAGTACATGTTAACAGCTTTTTTTACGCGAACGTCTTTTAAATGTAACTAACTACTGTGATATATTTTTACGCTGCTTATCGAAATTACCTACTTTTATAAAACAATATCATTTGTGTATGCCCATAGGCCAACCAATCATTGTTTTCCGACCCGATGTTGCATTGTCACATGAAAACGATGAAACTTACAAGGGTAGTTTGCAGAACTTTGATGAACTGAAAATTTGGGTGCAAGAAAAAATGTGTACCCTTAGTGCGTGAGATTACATTTGAAAACGCCGAGGAATTGACGGAAGAAGGTTTACCATTTTTGATACTTTTCCACAAACCAGACGATACCGATGCGATCAAGGACTTTAAGGCTATCATTGAAACTCAGTTGTTGGATGAGAAACGTATGAAAGAGAGAAACAAAAGCAATGAAATATTCAAATTTACCAATTCATTTTGCAGAGAATATCAACTTCCTAACTGCGGACGGTCAACGCTTTGCACATCCGTTACATCATTTGGGTAAATCAGACGACGACTTGCCATTGATTGCTATCGATTCATTCCGTCACATGTATTTGTTCCCCAAATTCGAAGATATGTATCAGCCTGGCAAGCTGAAACAATTTTTACAAGATTTGTACAGTGGAAAATTGCACAGGTTTGTTGCAAAAAGTCTAGCAATATGAATTCTTATTTCAAAATATTATATCTCTTGGACGTTTTTTCTAAAATTATTTTTCTTTACCTTTTCTTCACATGGCTAAACAGAGAGTTCCACTATGGTCCCGATACATCCGGTAATGAGGTGCAAACCGAATTAGTATCAGGCAAAGGCACATCACCGCCGGAATCGAGCTTTAAGAAATTAGGACCTTCGAAGAATCGTTACACGCTACTGCATAAGGATGAGCTGTAAGGTCGATTATTAGGCTTTAGGTTAAATACATACACAAGTATACACCCAGATACATCTACACATAAATATGTGCTGGTTGCACTTAAACTTGCACAGACAGACACCTGCTAAATAACACCAATCAAAACAAACAATCAATCAATCTCATATGCTAAAATACAACAAAATTTAGAAATATGCAAGTTTTTTAATACATACATAGTTATGCTGCGTTTTTTTTTTGCTTTATACGTGCATATGTTTGTCTGTACACTCGTCGATTGTCCAGAATATTGTTTTTCTTTTCTTTTCAAAATGGGTGCATATTTTGTTTATTCTTTTTATTCTTTGCTAAAAACTACACGAAATGTTATTGTGATTATAGGTTTTTTTTTGTTTTACGATATAAAGAAAGTTTATTTAAACTATTGAAAAAATAGCACATAATATTTTTTGATGTATGTATGATTTGCTAAATACAGTAATAATTTTCCTTATAGTATGTACATATATGGTAGCGTTAAGCTGGCTTTCAGTTGTACATTTTTCATTAAAATCCCTTTCAGTGTAAATCACACAGTTGTAAAAATAACTATATTTACTTTGGATAAGTTTTTTTAAAGTTAGAAAATGGAATGTATTTTTATTTAATTAATTGCGCCGAGCACTATGTTCCACATAAAGTAGAGTGCGCTGATTTTTTTCCTAATATTACTGATGAAATAAAAATATACTAAGGTAATTGAAAATGAAATTTTCTTGCAAAGACTGTAGAGCAAGTCAACAAAAAATCCATCGTGTACTTCCGACGAAATTTACAACTTGGAAGCCTTAAGGATATTCAAAGAAAAGGATTTGTGAAGCAGAATATTTTTGCATCGGTTAAATGTCGGGAGTATATACTTTATGCAGTGCCTTTGGGACATCGTAGAATCTTTAGTTTTGAAAAATATTTCCAACTTATTTTTCCATACATTTTCGTTTTCCTTACTATGCAATATATACCACACTTATTACTTCTCGATAAAGACATACAAAGATGGAGCAAAACTTTGTCAATTTAAAATGCGTGCTACAAAAAAAAAAACTAGTATATCCAATTTAGACCAATAATAAATACTTAAAGCAACCAGCTATAGAAGACACATATATCTTAAATACATAAAAACTTATTTGAAACGCTTACGAGACTTATTAAAACGCCATTAATATAAGTATAAATCAAATTTTTCGTAAAAGTTACATTTTTGTATAATTTTAGTTGCAATTTTTTGAAAACGTTTCTGCTCTGTAAATTTATTTTAGCAGTTAAAAAATAAAGTATTAATAAAACAACATATCTAACATATTTGTTCAAATATAGGCCAACAGAATAATAAAACCTGTCCTTAAAGTTGACATTTTTTCCGAAATTGAATATGTTACTTGTGAATCCAACTCTAAAAGGACTTAAAACTTATGAGCTATTTAAAAACGGCATCGTTGTTGCTGCAGTCATCGAAAATTCTAATTCGGCCTAAGCTGAAAATTGTAATCGTCGGTAAAAGTATCTGGCCAGATCTGTACCTGGCCAAGGGCTGTGACTCCAGCTGGCTTTCCCTTTGAGGAATTTGTATGCCCCTGGAACAACCTTCGTACTAGTTCTGAAAATGGGAGTCGAATAATTTGCGGGTTTTTCCTATAATGTTGTTGGAAGTCTGTCCCTGATGTATCGAGATGAAAAGCAATTACTACATACATACAAACATACATATACATATATATACCAACTACTTTTAGAGCAAAACCTTTTTCCTTTATGGAGGAGTTCATCCTTCACGATGACTCTGGACTATGCGCATGAGCCAAATCGGTAAGTATTTTTTTGCAATTACTTACATGGCCTAATTGTAAATTGCATTATAGGAAATCTCTGGTTAATTCGCTATTTAATTCTTTGGGTAAAAATATATTTGAAAGAATTGGCTATTTTATCATTGGACACAGTACTGATCTGAGGCCAATAAAGAAACTCTGTCACCAGGGACTTTCTCAGAGCTTGAACAAATAACTGAATACACTTGCTATAACAACACTTATTTGAGATTTTTTTATAGGAGCATATTTAACGGTAAACTAAAAATTTCACATAATTTCGGCTTCTAATTAAAGACGTAAAATATACATAGTCGCCACTGGAACATGTATATTTTTATCTTGATCACAATTGAATGAAATAAGTAGTTTATTAGAAATTTTTATTTATTTTATTTATATATTAACAGCTGTAACTTATAATTAAAATTAGAAATTTTATTATATTTAACTTACTTAAAACAAACAAAAGAAAACACTAAATAAACAAGAGTTACTAGAGTATGCATATATTTTACATGAGGAGTCGTGAATTTAGAAACCCATAAACGATGTTTACATATCCATTCGCCACAGCGCGTACACATCTCACCGTTATGGGTTTGCGGCGCTCTTTGCCCGCGCTACACGTTGTTTTCATGCCTACAAGAACATACGCTAATCCTTGCATTAGTACTATGCATAAATATGTATATAGCGTATAAAAATGTAAATTATTCCTTACCGTCTGTAGTCTACCTGCATATCGACGACTGCCTGTTGACGGCTGCTTGATGCCTGCGCCTCTAGTTTGTCCATGCACATGACCGTCTGTCGTGCACCACACCAACGAACTACGTACGAGTCTTTACATACATACATACATATATATACTATGTATGTAAGTGATATACAGTAGAGGTGATGTTTTTCTTTCTTTTTTTCGTAGTAGACAATTTGACGGTCTTTTTAATTATCGCGTTCGACACATCAATTTTTTATTACTGTGATTCAAGTCTACGCGTTCTTAAAAGTATGTTAGTTAACTTAACGTTTTTTCACGAACACTCGCCAATTGTCGTCGAAAGCCTCTAACTGCTACTATGAACTTAAGCTTAGAAATTCTCTGGCCACAGCTATCCTATTCGCATAAACAAAACATGTAGGTAATAAACTGAGGTAGGCGAAATTTTAAACTATGATAAACACATTTCTGCACGTACATATGTACATAGGTATGTATGAACCTAACAACTCCAGTAACCGCAGTATTGGCTATCAACACATCTAATTGCGTGTGAGTAATAAACATAAAAATTCCGACTAGGGCACTGTTTGGTAAAACGTTGAGTGCATGCAAGCTTATGGGAATCCCATTTTTAACGACGTTATCTTTCATTTCTTGCTAACAATGTGATTTGCTGTTGTGCTAGTTTTAAGGAAACAAACAAGTAGAAGCATCCATGAACGTGAAATCAAAATGATAGAGAAAGCATCTTCGACCACCAAGTAAGAGTACAGTGAGTAAGCTCAACGAAGCCACAAACTTCATACATATGTATGTACATGGTTAGGAATATCCGCTTAAGCATACCGATGTAGTTAAATAATGAAAAAATATAGTATTGATTATGTTGTTGTAACAGCGTGGGAACAATTATTTTAGTTACCAATTCATTTAGTAATAATTAAAGCAAGTTATTATAAATACAAATTCAATTTTATTGTTCTGTTTAAATGTGCTCGGATTTTAAGTCGGAAAACACTTTCGGAATGTACTTATGTTTTTATATACTTAAGTAAACAAACTTTGTACCATATTAAAATTGTGCTACCGATGAAAAAAATATGATATGTACATATATCAACCATATTTCAGTTTGTAAATGCATTCAATAAAGGTATGCATTTCAACTTCCCCATTTTTTTATGAATTTTCGTACACGCTGTTTTTATCATGATACATCTTATTAATAAGAGAACAGAATCCACGGTATTATTGGTAAATTAAATTTTCAATAAAAGCTAGTGCTTTTTTAAAGCAATAATAATAAACCGCTTCATTATACTAAGGTATCTATGTATATTAATTGGACGGTTAATATTCGAACACAATAATGCTGAAATATATTGTATAAACTATCTAACGATTTTTGTGCTTAATTATTCGAGTTTCATGTTACGATTATTAGCTTTAATAACGTGAAGGCTCCGAGAGGTGAGCTTTATATTAATCTTTACCAAGTTTTAATAGAGGCATGAAAGCATGCCCAATACCGATAACACAATCAAACCTCCAATTATTGTGCGGCTTGCCATTTGGGGCTGCGTTGACCCACTCTGCAAGAGATGAAAATTACAGATATTTTAATCCGTGTTTTTATTTGATATTAATTTAATTTAATCAACTTACAATCACAAAATAATTACAGCGATCGCCGACGCAGCATTCATAACACCACCAATCCTCGTACCAAATATGTGTGCAATACTGCATGTAGCGTTTACGACGCTGCTGGCACTGTTGCTTCGTCAAACACCGCTTGGAAACATAGTATTGCTTCAGCGCACCTTGAGAGAAATACGGCTGACTGCCCCAACGTATCTCCGTACCGCAAGCATCCTCACCTGGTTCACATGTTTTTATTGTATTCAGGCATTTCTCAGTATTACCAGTTTGGTTGGAACACACATAGCACTCCAATCCGTGTACGAAGTGTACTGAAATTAGGGCGTTAGCATAGAAAACAGTTTAGCATTTCAGCAACCGGTGGTGACCACATTTACCTTGTCCTATGTAATATATGGCTATTACTGTGAGAATCAGAAGCTTCCATGTTTCCATTACTACACTAAGGATAATAGATAATACCACCAGTTGCAGGATTAAAAATGAAGAAAACACAACCAACGCCTTTTCAGAACGAATGTCAGAACAGGGATAGATCACAACACTTCCACTGGAATTCACTACCGGACGTCACTGGAATGCACTACCGGAAGTATAGGGTGATAAACACTGGTTTCACCCTGTTGCATTTGGTCCCAACCGATATTTGGTCCGGTCCCATATAATAGTTGCGTTTTTTTTTACTAATTTCCAGTAAAATCCAGTAAAAGTTTTTACTTAATTTTCATGTTTTGGCGTTTTCGTTCGTACGCAAAAACTTGCAAAGTAGGGGAAATTGAGAGAGCGAAAGTTTTAAGTTTTTACTGGATTTTACTGGATAAATTTTTACTTGTAAGAATTTGCCAGTACGAAAAACAGCTGATCGCATGTTGCTGGATGAAATTTAAACTAATAAGGAAACTGTTTGTGCCTTTTTATTGTGGAAATTCACAAAATAAACATATTTAAATATAAAATATATTGTTTTATTAGGAATATGCTGCGAATAGGCAACCAATTTATCAGCTGTTCATGAAACTTGCAAATTATTACTGGAAAAGCGTTCACGTACTTTTTTGTAAATTTTTTCTATGAGAGCGAATTCTTAGAAATAAAGTTACCGGAGAGTTGCTGGCAAGTAAAAAAACACAACTAATATCCCATTCCTTGTAACTGTAATTCCCATTTCCAATTAATTAATTAAACGAAAAAGCAAGCAAGCACTATTTGCACATATTTACATTACAATCGTTCTTTAAATCGTAAATTAAATCGTTCTTTGGTGATTCGTCTGAATCGTGAATCGTTCTTGAGAACTCGTTCGAGATTTTTGTAAACAAAAGTGGTATTATATTACGTAATTACGTGAATTATATAGCTTTATAAAAGTGAGCCGTGAGCGAAAGTGCCGTGTAAAAAACTGCATTAACGAAAATAGCGAGAGGCGGCTTTTTTCGTTCCCCAAGGACGCAAGTGAGGTGGCCAAACGGAGGGAGAATCTCCGCATAAAGGATAATCCGCCGCACAACTCCTTTGTGTGTGTGTGTGTGGACATTTTGAGTTGTCCGACGATGGTCGGATGTTTCTAAACCCAGGTGCTATCCCAACACTTAAACAAGAACGATAGAATGCGCATTTCCGCAGAATGACATTTGTGGCAACGGGTAAACAAAGAATATGGCGAAGAACAATGAGTTGACAGTTGTGAATTTGCTTTGCAGTGAGAAAACGTGTTTTCTTCACGATTAACCAATTTCTGATCAAAGAATGACAAATGCATTTGATAGTTTTGTTCCAAACCACGCCTTGGAGCAGAGTTGCATTAAGCTAGTTTTTGGTACGATTGCCCCGCCAGATAGAAATTCTTTTCTGCGTCACAGCGATGCTTTTGACTGACATCTAAGTTGACTCTGTGATTTTGAATAGAAGACTCTACATTGGCATCGCATGCTTTACGGCATTAGTAAATTGATAAAAATTGCTCTACGCTCAGCTTTTGCCGCACACATATCGGCAAAACAACAACAAAAATGTATGCAACGAATTCAAACCAGCTGATTTTTGACCAATCAAATTGAGCCATTTTGTTTGCGACAACGTTTTCATTGTACGGTCTTGTTGTTGTTGTTTTAACAGCATACAAATGCCCCAAAGAGTTAACTTTTTTCTCTAAACCAGTTACAAATACAAGTCGCGTTCTTGCGTGGTCTTGTATTTTTGGTTAATGGGGTTACAGCGTCATCTATAGCTCGGCACTGAACGTAACCACTCTTGAAATTTGGCAGCATTGGTGAAATGACAGTACGAAATGTCATGTATTGTGTATTGATTTTTATTCATAGCTTTCCTTTGTGATTCAATTAAATCGTGAAAAAATAATTTATCGAAGCAATGGGCGCAGCATTCTTTCCGGTACTGTTCTTCACTGCCTTATGGGCATGTGTTGGCATTGGTGTTCCTATGATGACTCCGAAGGGCCCTCATCAAAGCCTCTTCCGTTGTATTATGATGCTAACTGCAGCGACTTGCTGGCTTTTCTGGCTATGTTGTTACATGGCACAAATGAATCCTTTGCTCGGACCAAAATTAAACCAAAATGCTATTTATATGATAGCAAAGGAGTGGGGAAATGAGCTAAAGGACGGCTAAAGTGATAGTTTAAAAGGTTTGCAGATAATGTAAGCTGAAGGACGGCTTGATCGGTGTGAGCTGCTCAACGCAATTGGTGGAGCGATAAAAACGTATATATGTTTAATGAAAATATGTAGTGAAACATTTTTATTTTAGTTTATAAACAATGCATTTTCAT
>NW_023459624.1:0-23514 GCF_013731165.1 Rhagoletis pomonella | reverse complement strand
AATATTTAAATAAAGACTGGGAATTTGACAGACATACGCAATTACATACGTATTGAAAAAATCACATTTACAGACGCAAATACACATCGTGTAAGAACACCTTTAGGAATTTCTTATATTCAATACTTCGATAATACAACTCTGCGTGCCTTAGTAAATTAAATGCAACTTTGGGCCGCGGGAAATACTCGCTTCTTTTTGCCACAGGAAAAAGTCATCTAATGAACCTGCTGCAATCTTTTCCTTGTTAAATAAGCGTCAGTTCGGCAAAATAATAAACAAAAAGCACTTTAAATTGTAGCTGAAGTGTCGCGGCACTTGCGCCCACAGATTTTTGGGCGACAACTGTGTATTTTAGGACCTTAAAGTGTGTTTGAAAATTTTGCAAATTTCACCAGAAGAAACTGCGACGTCGATAACGAACGAGGCGATAGAAAAAACGCATCGTGTCGAGTGCGCCACAGTCGGAGACTCCGGCCTTTAGGGGAGCACCCTTTTGGTAATTTTATAGGTTTTTAATAAAGAAAAATTTTGTTATTGGGAAAAAAGTAGACTATAATTATGTCGACTAATGACTCCAAGGCGCCCTTGCGCCAAGTAAAACGGGTGCAGTTCGGTATATTGTCACCTGATGAAATCGTAAGTAGCAGATTTCACATATCCATACCTATGTAAGTGCAACTTCATAATTTTTACTATCTTAGCGTCGAATGTCCGTCACAGAAGGTGGCGTACAGTTTGCTGAGACAATGGAAGGTGGCCGACCCAAATTGGGTGGTCTAATGGACCCGCGTCAAGGTGTAATCGATCGAACGTCTCGTTGTCAAACATGCGCTGGCAATATGACGGAGTGCCCCGGACATTTTGGACATATCGACTTGTCCAAACCAGTTTTTCACATTGGTTTTATAACAAAGACTATAAAGATATTGCGTTGTGTGTGCTTTTACTGCTCTAAAATGTTAGTATCGCCACAAAATCCAAAAATAAAGGAGATTGTGATGAAATCGAAGGGACAGCCACGTAAGCGTCTGGCATATGTGTACGATTTATGTAAGGGTAAAACTGTGTGCGAGGGTGGAGAGGATATGGATATGGCAAAAGATGGACAACAGGCGGATCCCAATAAAAAGCAAGGCCACGGTGGCTGTGGTCATTATCAACCATCACTTAGACGTAGCGGGTTAGAGTTAACGGCTGAATGGAAGCATGTAAATGAGGACTCGCAGGTGATCATGAGAAAATGCATAAACGTAAATTTTCTTAATAAAATATGCATTTTTCTCAATAAAATAGGAAAAGAAAATTGTAGTTTCTGCAGAGCGTGTTTGGGAAATCCTGAAACACATAACAGATGAAGAATGTTTCATTCTGGGCATGGATCCCAAATATGCACGTCCCGATTGGATGATTGTAACTGTGTTACCCGTTCCACCACTATCGGTACGACCGGCAGTCGTTATGTTTGGTGCAGCTAAGAATCAGGACGATTTAACACACAAGTTGGCTGATATTATTAAAGCCAATAATGAATTGAAGAAGAACGAGGGCACAGGCGCAGCAGCGCATGTTATTCAAGAGAATATAAAAATGCTGCAATTCCATGTCGCAACGTTGGTGGACAACGACATGCCTGGTATGCCCCGTGCTATGCAAAAATCTGGAAAACCACTCAAAGCTCTTAAAGCGCGCTTGAAGGGCAAAGAAGGTCGTATTCGTGGTAATTTGATGGGTAAGCGTGTCGACTTCTCGGCACGTACTGTCATCACACCAGATCCCAACTTGCGTATTGACCAAGTCGGTGTGCCGCGTTCCATTGCACAAAATCTAACATTTCCAGAACTGGTGACGCCTTTTAATATCGATCGTATGCAGGAGCTAGTACGTCGAGGTAATTCACAATACCCTGGTGCAAAATACATTGTACGTGATAACGGCGAACGTATAGATTTACGTTTCCATCCCAAGCCATCCGATTTGCATTTACAATGTGGCTACAAAGTAGAAAGGCATTTACGTGATGACGATTTGGTTATTTTCAATCGTCAGCCAACTTTGCATAAAATGAGTATGATGGGCCATCGTGTAAAAGTATTGCCCTGGTCTACATTCCGTATGAATTTATCCTGTACTTCACCTTACAATGCTGATTTTGACGGCGATGAAATGAACTTGCATGTACCACAATCTATGGAAACGCGCGCTGAGGTTGAAAATATTCATATTACCCCTCGTCAGATTATCACACCACAGGTTTTTATATTTTGAATTTATATAATTAACAGGAAGTCTATATAATACATATGTATGTGTTTTGTGTTTTAGGCTAACAAACCCGTCATGGGTATTGTGCAGGATACCCTTACAGCTGTACGTAAAATGACAAAGCGTGATGTATTTATCACACGCGAACAGATGATGAACTTGCTTATGTTCTTACCCACATGGGATGGCAAAGTGCCACAGCCATGTATTTTGAAACCGCGTCCCCTTTGGACGGGCAAACAACTCTTCTCATTGATTATTCCTGGCAACGTGAATATGATACGTACACATTCTACCCATCCAGACGACGAGGATGAAGGTCCATACAAATGGATCTCACCCGGTGACACAAAAGTAATGGTCGAACATGGTGAATTGATCATGGGTATTCTATGTAAAAAGACACTAGGTACTTCTGCTGGATCCTTGCTGCATATTTGTTTCTTGGAATTGGGTCATGAAATCGCTGGTCGTTTCTACGGCAACATTCAAACCGTAATTAACAATTGGTTATTGCTCGAAGGCCACAGCATTGGTATTGGTGACACAATTGCCGATCCTCAGACATATACAGAAATTCAGACAGCCATCAAAAAGGCCAAAGACGATGTCATAAACGTTATTCAAAAAGCGCACAACATGGAATTGGAGCCAACACCAGGTATGTGAATTGAATGTGTTCCCTCCACAACTAATTTACTATTACTATTTCTTGCTCAAAGGTAATACCTTGCGTCAAACTTTCGAGAATCAAGTAAATCGTATTCTAAATGATGCTCGTGACAAAACTGGTGGATCAGCTAAGAAATCGCTGACAGAATATAATAACTTAAAGGCTATGGTGGTGTCGGGTTCTAAAGGTTCCAACATTAATATCTCACAGGTTATTGCTTGTGTGGGTCAACAGAACGTCGAGGGTAAACGTATACCATACGGTTTCCGTAAGCGCACATTGCCACATTTCATTAAAGACGATTACGGTCCTGAGTCGCGTGGCTTCGTCGAAAATTCGTATCTCGCCGGCTTAACACCTTCAGAATTCTATTTCCACGCTATGGGTGGTCGTGAAGGTCTTATCGATACTGCTGTCAAAACTGCTGAAACTGGTTATATTCAACGTCGTCTCATAAAGGCTATGGAGTCTGTTATGGTTAACTATGATGGTACGGTGCGTAATTCTGTGGGTCAGCTAATTCAGTTGCGTTACGGCGAGGACGGTTTGGCTGGTGAAACAGTAGAGTTTCAGAATTTGCCAACTGTCAAATTATCTAATAAAGCATTTGAGAAGCGATTCAGATTTGATTGGTCTAATGAGCGTTATATGCGCAAAGTTTTCACGGATGAGGTGATCAAAGAGCTGAGTGAGAGCGGTAATGCGTTGCCAGAGTTGGAAATCGAGTGGGATCAGTTATGTCACGATCGTCAAGCCTTGCGTGAAATTTTCCCCAATGGCGACTCAAAGGTAGAATTTGTAATATTTTTTTTTTTTTTTATTGAACCAATATTTTATTCCATCTTTTGCCCTTTTAGGTAGTACTACCGTGTAACTTGCAGCGTATGATTTGGAATGTGCAGAAAATTTTCCACATTAACAAACGCTTGCCAACAGATCTCTCGCCTTTGCGTGTTATTAATGGCGTGCGCGATTTACTGCAACGCTGCGTTATAGTGGTGGGCAATGATCGTCTCTCCAAACAGGCCAACGAGAACGCCACGTTGCTGTTTCAATGTTTAGTTCGATCCACACTTTGTACTAAATATGTAGCAGAAGAGTTTCGCCTGTCAACAGAAGCCTTCGAATGGTTGATTGGTGAAATTGAGACACGCTTCCAACAAGCGCAGGCAAATCCCGGCGAGATGGTAGGCGCTTTGGCTGCGCAGAGTTTGGGTGAACCCGCTACACAGGTATGGTGGCGAACAGAAATAAATTCCTTCCTTTTTTTTATATATACAAATTTAATTATTTGCACTTTTCAGATGACACTGAACACTTTCCATTTTGCTGGTGTGTCTTCGAAGAACGTAACATTGGGTGTGCCGCGTCTAAAAGAAATTATCAACATATCCAAGAAACCAAAGGCGCCTTCTCTAACTGTATTCCTGACAGGTGGTGCGGCGCGTGATGCAGAAAAGGCTAAGAATGTATTGTGTCGATTGGAACATACCACGCTACGCAAGGTTACTGCTAATACTGCAATTTACTATGATCCTGATCCCCAAAGAACAGTAATTTCAGAGGATCAGGAATTCGTCAACGTCTATTACGAGATGCCTGATTTTGATCCGACACGTATTTCGCCATGGTTGCTGCGTATTGAATTGGATCGTAAACGTATGACTGATAAGAAATTGACTATGGAACAAATCGCAGAAAAGATTAACGCCGGCTTTGGTGACGATTTGAATTGTATTTTCAATGACGATAACGCTGACAAATTGGTGCTACGTATACGTATAATGAACAATGAAGAAACTAAGTTCCAAGATGAGGACGAGGCTGTCGATAAAATGGAGGACGATATGTTCTTGCGTTGCATTGAAGCAAACATGCTTTCAGACATGACATTGCAGGGCATCGAAGCCATTGGCAAGGTGTATATGCATTTGCCGCAAACGGACAGCAAAAAGCGTATAGTCATAACGGAGACAGGAGAATTTAAGGCCATTGGAGAATGGTTATTGGAAACTGATGGTACTTCAATGATGAAAGTACTCTCTGAACGTGATGTGGATCCGGTGCGTACATCGTCTAACGATATTTGTGAGATTTTCCAAGTGTTGGGTATCGAAGCTGTGCGTAAGTCAGTTGAAAAAGAAATGAACGCTGTGCTACAGTTCTACGGCTTGTACGTGAACTATCGTCATTTGGCCTTGTTGTGTGACGTAATGACGGCTAAGGGCCATTTGATGGCTATTACTCGCCACGGTATTAACAGGCAGGACACTGGTGCACTTATGCGTTGCTCATTCGAAGAAACCGTTGATGTGTTAATGGACGCTGCAGCGCATGCGGAGACGGATCCGATGAGAGGTGTGTCCGAGAACATTATTATGGGCCAGCTGCCGCGTATGGGCACCGGTGAGTAAACAAAAAGTTATATTTATGCAATAGTTTTTTATTTGACTTGCATCACTTTAAGGTTGCTTTGATTTGCTACTGGATGCAGAAAAGTGTCGTTACGGCATCGAAATCCCCAGCACATTGGGATCAAGCATGATTGGTGGTTCGGCAATGTTCTTCGGTGCTGGCTCTACACCAAGCATGACACCACCAATGACTCCGTGGGTACAGTGTGGCACTCCGCGTTATTTCTCGCCATCTGGACAAAGTATGTTCCCATATTTATATACATAGTTTGAAATTCTATCTAATATGTAACTTTTATTTATAGTGGCCGGCATGACACCTGGTGGCCCCAGTTTTTTCACCATCAGCTGCTTCTGATGCATCTGGCATGTCGCCTAGTTGGTCTCCTGCCCATCCTGGCTCATCACCCAGCTCGCCAGGTCCTTCGATGTCACCATATCTACCACCGTCGCCCAGTGTTTCCCCATCGTACTCGCCCACTAGTCCGAATTATACCGCTTCGTCACCGGGCGCAGCTTCTCCGAATTACTCACCAACAAGTCCTAATTATTCGCCCACAAGCCCACTTTATCCGGCCACAAGTCCACGTTATTCAACTACACCGAATTTTGCACCACAATCAACCGGTTACTCACCGTCAACTAGCGGTTATTCGCCCACTTCTCCCGTCTATTCGCCCACTTCGAACTATCAGTCGTCCAGTCCGTCTTTCTCAGGCAGTGGCACAAACATGTATTCGCCTGGTAGTGCTTATTCACCAACTTCATCCAACTACTCGCCGAATTCGCCAAGTTATTCGCCAACATCACCATCTTACTCTCCTTCGAGCCCATCGTACTCGCCAACTTCACCTTGCTATTCGCCAACATCTCCTTCGTACTCGCCTTCGTCACCAAACTATACACCCGTTACACCATCTTATTCGCCTACTTCTCCCAATTATTCGGCCTCACCACACTATTCACCCGCTTCGCCTGCATACTCGCAAACCGGTGTTAAATATTCACCCACTTCACCAACTTATTCACCACCTTCGCCATCGTATGATGGCTCTCCGGGTTCACCACAATATACACCGGGTTCGCCGCAGTACTCGCCGGCTTCACCGAAATATTCGCCAACATCGCCACTTTATTCTCCGAGCTCGCCGCAACATTCACCGGCCAATCAATACAGTCCAACTGGATCTAGCTACTCGGCTACAAGTCCACGCTACTCACCCAATATGTCGATCTATTCGCCTAGTAGCACTAAATATTCACCAACATCTCCAACGTACACGCCCACAGCGCGCAACTATTCACCAACATCGCCGATGTATTCACCAACGGCGCCCTCACAAGGCTACAGTCCAACCAGTCCAGCATATTCGCCGAGTAGTCCAACTTTTGAGGAAAGCGATGATTAAGAAAGTCGTCTCTAAAGACGTTTGAGGCGTTTAAAGTAGTTGGCACAATGCCATACCCGCAAAAATATTCTATTTGATATCCATATAAAAATATTTGTATAGCATTTAAGACTAATCGTTCGATTTCAATGTATAATCAAATTATAATTGTATTGCAATCATTTGTAATAAAGCGTAAATTTGAGAGAGAAAGCTCTCTTAAATCGCACTTCAAGTTTTTTTTTTGTTTTTGAGGGGGAGCGAAATTGATTCCGATGAGCAAACGGGCATAGGCTTTTCAATTGAGTGCGAACCAGGGAAGCCAAATCGCGGGGAATTCCTCGATTTGCGGGGAATTTCAGTTTGCGTGGGGAATCGGAGAAAGCACCATTTTTTTGTGGGGAATTTAAGTTTGCGTGAAGGATCGGGGGATGGACTGCTTTTTTTTTGTGAGGAATTAAGTGTCAACTATTTTTTTCTGTTTGGCCTCACCAATTTCATAATGAGTTAAAAGAGTTGCATAATAAATGCGAATGCAACTAAAAGTACTGATTATGTATGATTTTTTAGAATTTTCTTTGTCGCATTTGCTCTCATATAACGAATAAACACAATTTATTTTTATATGTAAGAAAACCGCAACACCTTCGGGTAAAAGTTTTAAAACGAAAATTTTTAGCCACTTGAAATTTGCACTTTATTATACTAGAAATGAATAATCACCCTCATTGCGAGAGTGGTGTCGTATGCAAGTCGTTTTTCGAGAGTCGAATCGTATCGAAAATTTCACGTCATTGCCTAAAATTTCCACTCGACTAGTGTATTAAAACAGAAAAACTTGGCAGCACTGTATAGTTTTCGACAAATTTCGTCGCTTCCTTTTTTCAGCACGACAGTAAACAATGCCAATGTTGTCGAGTCGTACAATTTAGCCTAATTTACGACTTACACAATGAGGCTGAATATTTCTACAAAATCTAATTAAAAAGCACGAAATTTTTACTAAGACTTTAATTTTTTTTTTAATATTGCACACAGTTTGAAGCTTGGATTTATACGGGCTATGTTAAATAATAAACTATTAAAAAAATAACTCAAATTAAATAACCAAAAATAAAAATAATTGTGAAAATTGGTCAAAACTTGGGTCGACTAAATTTGTTTCGACCGCTGTATGTATGTCAATATTATATGCACATTTTGTATCCTTTATTTGTTAACTAACTTTATAAACGTTTAGTTTGAGTTATGAATACATATGTAGGTAAATTACATTTAAAAGTAAAATAAACAGAAAGACCAGCAATATATCAAAATACATACAATTTTTTTGTATATATGGAGATATCTATGGGTCTATCTATTTTACGAAATTTCGGGCAAATTGGGTGAATTTCTTTGTCGAAATCGGGGAATTCTCAAAAATGAGTTGGCTACCCTGGTGGGAACTTCAGTTTAGCGGCTGTTATTGCTGCTTAGAGTTGTGGCCTAATATTATACCCGATAAGTCGGTCTCGTCGAAACAACTGGCCTAGTAGTTTCCACGGGGTCTCTGGTGGTATTAAAACCATTCAAGGTAATAATTCTCGAAAAAAACATCTGCAGAGATATACAACCCAATTTTGAATACTCCCGGAGAGTTTGTTCCCCGGGAATTTGTTTCTCCCAAGAAAGAAATCCTCCAATAATTAACTCTCAGGGCATTTTCCTCGAAAATTTGGGAGGAGCGAATTCGAACTTCGAAAGAGCTGTTTGACAGCTCAACTCCGCCATTTAAAATAAAAAATCCTCAGGGAATTTTTATCCATGATAGGAGGAAAGGGAAAAGAGAGAAAACTCTCAGGGAGTTTCTGTTCATAATCGGATTCGATCCGCATGGATCTCATCAGATTGGCACTGCCATAATAATCGAGTGTGAAGGTTTAGATTCGTGCGAATGACATCCTTCGGACCGTAATAGGCATGTATGGATGTGATTCGTCGGATATCGTAATAGGCATGATACTCCTAACGATTGGCAAAGGCTCGCTAGTTTGAAATAGTGATGAATCCGCACTCGAAGACGACAGTACTGGGTCTGAAGCTATTGGACCTGTGTTCCCGAAAAGCCCACCAATCGACACATACATATGCAAGAATGTTTCCATCGAGAATGTCTTTGCAGAAGGACTAATGGACCAGGGCTCGAATCGTAACATCCGTTAACGGATCGAAAACCATACGAAAGAAAATTACGTGATACGTCAGGCTGAATGGAACAAAGAGTACGTTCACGTACGTAATATCGTATGGGACGATTCGTACATATGGCGTTCTAGTATCTGGCCACCATACTTTAAGCAGACATTACGATGTCGGTAAATTAGTAGCATACAAAGATCGGCATGTTCGGCGATAACTGGGGTACTAAAAATCTGCCTCTCAGAAGCACTGAACATAGTCCTCAGTATGATATCCATTCAGCTATGCCTAAAAGAAACCGCGATAAACTCAGCCGTAAGGCTCAGAAAGCCTAGGTGGTAGAAATTGTGGATCTTCGAGCATAGCTCAAACCTTAAGCCGGTAAGATGGATTGCGGTGTAGGGGCAGGGATCTATTCTATTCCAAGAAGATTTTTTCCAAATATCAACACATTTTAATTCAATTTGGAATGACGATCCTACATTTTCTTTCATACTTTGAATGAATTAATTTGCAAAGAAATAAAAATGGTGAGAAAATGCCTTTCGAACGATACCTCATAAGTGTAAAGGGGTGAAGTTTCGGCTGAGTTATTCAAGTTCTTCTTAAGCCAACCTTTGAAAAAAGTTCAAAAACAGCATAAAAAATTTCATTATTATGATTCCGTCAAAATTTGTTGAAAAAATATTTTAATGCAAATTTTTTAAGCTTCAAATTTTTTGTCATCTGAGTTGATTTTTTTTCAAAAATTATTTTAAAAAATCTATTTTTATTCATAAAACAATAAATTTTTGGAGGTATTTAACAAATCGGTCCAGCCCCCGTCTTAGCGCAAGTCTTAAACTATAATTAATACTATCACAGAATCCATCAAAGTATACACAACGTTCGTAGCAATTCGTACTCAGTGATCGCATATTCGTAGATTTCACGAAAAATCGGACTACGATAGATTTTATAATTCCAATGGAAAAAACGGTACCGATTTTTTTTTTGAACGTGGAGTCTAATATACATAGAATCAGTTAAATTGACATTTTCAGAATCGAATAAGGCCCAACCAATGCGTCAATTAAATTGCAATGATTTTTCTAAATTTTATTTGTTAAAATTTATTGTAGTTATGTATGTGTACTTAGTTACATAAACATAGATAATTCCTATATATAAATATCAGGGCTGCAAACCGGTTTTTTTTCGGGCTTCGAACCGAGCCGTTTTTATTTTGAAATGTCAACACCGATTCGAAAACCACTCCAACATATTACACTAAAATTGAAGGAGCTATAGAAAAGCATACTCGGATTTTTTTAGTTCTGATACAAAATTTTTATACTTTAATACAATTTGGTTGGAATTTGTAGATTTTTTCTAATTTTCGTACAAAGTTTTAAATTTCGATTTATATGGTTGCTGTTATACTTTTATAAAAAATCAATGAACATTAAATCAACTCAAGAAAAATAGTCAAATATCGCACTCCTATTATTTTGACCATAGGTATGCTTTCACATATCATCGTTTAAAGTACAAAACCGCGTATCGTCGTTCTGCAAAATCCACGTAACTAACATTTTTTGCCAAAAATTCGATATGCTCACACAAGCTCTTGGCTCAATCCTTATCCTTTCGTCCTGAAATGCGATTGCTTTATAAAAAAGAGAACCATGTTGCTCATATTACTCTCTAGAAAATAATGAAAATTTTTCTAATTTCATCTTGATTGCATTGATTTTATATAAGTTTTTAGTTTAGGGTGGGTACTACGCATTTTCTACCATACAGAAAAAAATCCGGCATACTTTGTATGGAAGCAAGTGAGTAAAAAATTGCCAAAAACCAACATAAAACTTAAAAATGTGTCCTAGAAATTTTTATTAAAAATTTGCGATTTAGATAAAACTTTTCATAATTTTCATAAATTGCACAAAATTTGAAACTTAGACTTATGTGTTTAAAAAAAATAAACAAACGAAAAATATCCAAAGCTTGCTAAAATGATGCGCCCCATTTGTTTTTCCACCATAACAGGCTAACCTAATATTCACGCACGACGCCAATTTATTGTCAAAAATTTCTCATGCACATGCAACTTGTATGAGATCAACCGAAATTGAACGGCGTGCGTATGAAGCTAACTCAATTTCCAATTTTTGTTCTGCGTGACATTTTGATTTGACGTTTCGCTCAATGAAATCAAATGCAAACGCATGCAAGTCAATTTCGGGTGACGCAAAAAAACAAATTCGACGGCATGCGTACCAAAACGCAAGCCGCGAATATTAGGTTAGCCTGTAATTAATGTGGATATTAGGATTTGATTTCAGTAACAAAGCCTGTTATTTTTAACCGACTTCCAAAAAATGACGAGGTTATCAGTTCGTCGTAATTTTTAATTTTTTTTTTGTTTTTATGTATTTTACTGCATAACTTTGGACTAATCTGATTTAGATCCGATCATTGGATCATGAAATATATATGGATATATATATACATATATATTTTTTTAGGTCGGTTTTTTTTTGCTAAAATTTACTTGTTATAGGTTTGTCAAATTTTCCCAAGTTTTTATATTTTAGCACAACACAATTGACCCATTTGAACCGAACCGAACCGCGGTTCAGCGATACTCATGAAGCGGTTGTTGTACCGGTACAACTATTTTCTAAGTGGTTCGAACCACTGAACCGAACCGCACCTATTTTTGGAGTGGTTTGCAGTCCTGATAAATATGCATTACAAAATTAAGTGCGCGTTTTACTATCTCAGAACTTGTGCGATCTTAATTAAATTGTACATAAAATATATGAATATATGCATGTGGGTATACAGTGTATACTATACATATTCGTGGTCCAAGGTGTGATAGCTTTGCTCAGGCAGCCAGCGGACATATCTAGACGACACTCAGAAAACCTTTTATTGGAAATGTCGAAATTGTGTTTGTACTGAGGCGAAATTGAGCATAAGCTTCCCATTTGGTTAGAAAATATAATGAGATTACCCACTAAGCAAATATTTAGTTTGTGCAGATGATATAAATTTCTGCTGTGCGATTTAAATTCGATAATGGGCTGGACTTCATTTTCGAATTGTTAATCAAGCTCAATGTTTATTGGGTATAGTCTGATGGCGTCGGGTCTGCTGGTATGCGAAAATCAATATCTATGTACCTTGATTTGTACATACGTATGTATCTGTTGGTTTGGCGTTGGTAGAGATGCTAGCCGTAGAATGTGTATCGTGATAATATTGCCGATAAACTGTTTCATTGTTTTTAACACAAAGGAGGCTCGACTTATTGGCCTAGCGAGTAGGGTCTTCTGCCTAACTTCAGTATGAAATTTATTCGTGTCCTCTTCCACAGCACTGGAACATAAAATAAAGCAAGACTGCTCCTCTTAGTGATGTGCCGAGTCGAGTCGACTCGAGTTCTGACTCGAGTATTTTAGAAGTACTCACGTACTCGAGTAAGCAAATTATAGTATTCGCATACACAGACTCGAGTACGGGTCTCGAGTACTTATAATTATCAAACACCGAATCAGGTATTTTTGATATATAAATGGCGGTTTAGCGTTAAAAAAAATATATATGTATATATATTTACCAAATACACCACACAACTAAATTAATTTTAATATCGTTATAGGTATTAATTGCCAAAGATGAAAGGAATTTTAAATTCCAAAGGAGTAATTTTGTTGTTTATGAATCTAGATCTCATGGAATATTGTCATTATAATTGAAGTACTAGTTGAACTTTTAAGGTACTGAAGATTTATTTTTTTTAAACTCATTATTTACTTTGGATATTTTTTTTATGACAGACTACTAAGTTCTAGTTCTACTATGATAAATAAAGGAACTGTTATTGAACCCTATATTTATTTAATTTTAATTATTATTTGTAAGTATGTAAGAATTAGATTTCTATGTTTGGATCTACATAAATCGGATATACTATCTTGGAGTTAATAATAATATCATGTTAAATAAAAAAGTCGGCATTTCGGTTGGGTGCATGTTCAGCAGTCGAATCTATAACGTATTCGAATACCGAGCTCTGAACTCGAATACTTGATCCGAGTATCTGACTCGAATCCTGACTCGATTCTTTTTTTAATGAGTACCAAAATACTCGAGTACCAAAAATAGCCGACTCGGCACATCACTAGCTCCTCTTGATGACCATCTCTTTCCTCTGTCCCACTTTCTTGAGCCCCTTTAGCCCCTTTATTTTATGTATGCACTAATTTTTGATTGGTAAATACAAATTAAAAAAAGTCAAACTTTACTTGGTTTCGAAAGGACAGTTCTTGGGTTTTCTGTCGAATTCGTATAAAATACGCAAATACGCTCAGTTGTATTGATGGAGTTCAAGCAGAAGCATACCTGCCAGTTGGCGCCTTTTCGGGTTAAATATATGTAGTACCGTTTGAAGGTGTCGTTAAACTGTAGCTCCTTCCAATTGTGAGGCAACATCAAGAGGCACAAATCTGATAAAAGATTCGGCCAAGCACTTGACAAAATGGTACCTAGCCGGCAACAATAGCGTCGACTTTTATCTGTAACGGTTAAGCTTTTTTAGACAAAAGGGGACTGAACGATTTCATCTCCCGAATTCTTAAGGATCAGCATGATTCCAAAGGTACATTGCTTAATCAACAAGATATGGAGACGTATTTTTTTGATACGAATTTGTTGTTGTAGAACATACAAACTCCCCGACTAGTTTTTAGGGAATGATGATGGGGTGATTTATTTTGGAACGAATTTCCGTCATCCCTTGTCAAGTTTGGTTTGCAGACAAACCGGTTTCGGCGTTGTGCCATCTTCAGTGTCATTTTTCGTTCTGATGGGGTGATATTCCTAGGACAGATTTAAAACTGGTCATTTCGGTTACGTAGATCCGATTTTCGTGGTACAAAGTATCACTTAGTTCGCTGTGTCCCTTCCTTCTTATTCAGAGTTAAGCACGTGCCTTTTCCGATCAGCAGTCATCCAGGAAAGTCCTAACGACTTCCGTTGTTGTGAATGTAGGGAAGGCAAAGTGAAAACTTCACGCTTTGGAACTACTACAACTTGGGTGGAAAGCAATGCGGAAAAGAAGATTGAGTTTATACCTCTATTTCAACAAAGGGTTCCAATCGTATTTAAGCATACCGGAAAATGCTGCAGCCAAATTCATATAAAAACCGTTATCAATTAACAACAAAACTCCATTCGCGGTGATCATTGCTAATTTGCTTCCATCTGGAGAAGAGTGCAGCAGAAAGTCAACGTCTGCTCTGTGCGCCCTACGGTGAGCATGAGCCATCAAATAACCTGTGAGTACTGGTTGCAACGTTGATGGCGATTTCGACACACCTGACAATGAGCGCGAAGGAAGGCTATCAACGTTTATAGAGGCCGAATAAGCAGGCAGTTTTGGATTAAGACCCGTGCCTCACCCAAGAAGAACTTGCGGCAATATAAGGCGTGACATAACAAGATATTTCATTGCGATAGAAAGCCATTGGTATGGTCCAGAAAGTCGGAAGCTGGGTGCCACATGAGCTCACACCAAGAGATATCGAACGGCGTTTCACTGTTTCTAAGATGCTCCCCTAAAGTTACAAAGCGAAGCCGTTTTTGCATTGTCTTTTCAACAGTCGTGAAAATAGATTCACACCAGAAGCGGCTCCTGTATTATGAGCTTATGAAAAGTAGTCATACGGCCGACGGGAACCTCTACAGACAACCACTGACAACGACTGAAGCAAGCGATTGCGGAAAAACGGTCGGACTGGGCAACCAGATGATACGAGTCATTGATCTTCTACCATGACAATGATTGGTCGCATGTTGCACAAGTGGTCAAAACTTATCTCGTTGGTACCGGATACCATTTATTCCGGTCCATGCAGAACGTCCTTACAGTCGTACGCTTCACTTCAGTTGAAGGTATACAAAATTGGCTGGATTGCTAAATTCATGGTATCCAAAGATGAATATTTTTATTGGAGCAGAATCAATGCATTACCAGAAAAAGTCATAGCTAGCGATGGGCAAAATTTTCAGTAAATTACATTGCACAATAAAGTTAGAAAATCGAGAAAAACTCTTTTAAGGGTCGTTTGCACCATGTCTAGTTAACACTAAGGGCCGGTTGTTCAATGTCTTATTAGCACAAATCGGAGATAGAAGCTCCGGTTAAGCACAACTACTGCTTTATCGATCACATGTTACATGCATGATGTCGAAATCGTCGATAGTATAGTGGTAGTGATAACCAGATATTGAACAACCGGCCCTAAGTGGAGGTAAATCCTCCAGTTAAACACATCGACTGCTTTATCGATCACATGATAAATTCTGGGTGTCGATAACGATGTTTTACTAGGAGTTAAGGCTCCGTTATGCATACTTGGCATGGCTTGAGAGCTGTCACATAAGAAATCTGTTAAATGAGCCTCGCGTGTAATCGGTTATCGAACGCACAGCACTACATACGTAGAAGTCTGTTGGTTTTTGATTTCTACGTAAAAATGGTTTAGCAGTGCATGCAATGCCAAGTATGCATAACAGAGCCTTTAGAATTAACCAGACATAGTGCAAACGACCCTAAAACTTACTTGTATACCTAGTACATACTTACATTCATACAAATCATATCCTTATCTACTTAACAATTTTCTAATGTTTTAATAGAATAAAGTCTAAATGTACATATTTTTGGTAAAATTATGGGCATATTATTCTACTAAGTATAGATAAACAACATCCACAATTAGTGACTAGAAGTGATTGTAAGGCCTCTTAACATTAATAAATACATAACTTCTAAATGAGTATAGTAAATGTATGTATAGTATCTTAATTCTACTACATATGTATGTATGCACTACCACTACTTCACACTCCAGTAATTACTGTTGTGGTTGACCGTAAACATGCTCCACCGGTCTCGCACCCAATTGCTGGGTCAATGAACCACTTTCCAACGACGTAATCGAACTCAAACGTCCTGCAACTGCGGTTACACTGATTACAGACGCTATGCCATTTGTCATTCTTGACGGTGCTGGCGGTCAGGCAACAATATCATTGGCGCCATTGTAACCAAAGTAATTCAAATTGAATTCATCGCTGAAGAGCACCTCCTCCGCACCCACTTGATGTGACATTTGTATGCCCAGTTCGAGTGGATCGATTTCGGTGACATAATACTGGGAGCTCGAATTATGGGAATTTGTATATGTAGCGGTTGGCAGATGTGTTGCATTCGTGCTACGTAGACCACTCTCATGCACAGCGACATCCTTGTGAATGGGATTAAGGTAATCTTCTGGTGTTTAAACAAAGGGAAGTGTGAAAGAAATTTAATTACGTTTTAGTCCATTGACCCTTAGCACTAATTGCCACTCACCATTATCCAGCAGCACATCGTGATAGGTACTAATAATTGAGTTCACCGATTGCACCTCTACCTCGCGATGTATGCCATTCAGAATTTGTCCAGCCGTTTTGCGGAGCTCTTCGTCGCTCATCAGATCGTTGAATGGCAATTCATGCACCAACGATGTGCTCTCTAGTCTGTGATTGTTGTTGTCCGTAGTTGTGTTGCATCTCTGCCCGCAGGTCTCTTCGCTGCTGCTGCTGTTGAGCATTTCTCGTGTAATTGTGGCGGCTGCTGTTGCGGCTTCATCATAGACGCATTGTTGTTGGGGTCCTTGTTGTTGTTGCTGTTGTTGCTGCTGCTGCATTTGTTGGCAATCCGGATGTGGTGAGGTGCAACTTTGCTGCTGCTGCATTTGTTGTTGATGCTGCTGTAGGCGTTCACGATTCATGGACTCCATTTTGAAGAATAAGTCCAGTCGCTGCTTCTTCTGTGGAGAGGATAGCAAATAAATAGTAAAAAATGCATCTTCTGATTCTGGTTGACAAGTGATGTTCCTAAAACCTACATGTTCCCATGCTAGCACATTTTCTGCTGAGTCTCCACTGGATATTGTCCACAGGTGGCCAGCTCCTTGTGGCGCTTTGTGACCTTTGCGGAAATGCGGATTGATGGAGAGGTTATGTCGCACTGAATTCTTCCAACGATCATCGTTCGATTTGTAGTATGGAAACCGATCACTGTAATGTAAAAATTAAAACGGTTACCAGTGTTGACCATTTATGTTTACAAATTTTGGAAGCATGAGGGATGAAGTGCTCCAGTAAGCCAAAAAATGAACCACAAAATTCTTTTTCACTTTATTCACTCAAAACATAACATAAACACAACTTAAACCCAAACACAAAAAAGAAAATAAGGTCAAAACGTAAACTTGATAATTCTCATTATCGAAGTAAGATATGATTATATGTCTATACAAATCGTGGTATATTTAAACAGTTAATACTTAACACTTAATACTTAATAAATAAATATTTGGTGCCTTCACATTTGTTAAGTGTTTGGCCGAACTTCCCCTCCAATTTGTGGTGTGCGCACTAATGTTATAACAAAAATGGAGGGACCTGGTAGTAAGCACGTCTAACTACTCAGTCACATCGGTCGTCGATGTGAATACTTAATTTGACTACCTAAAACCCAGTGTCCTCTTGAGTTTGACTCTTCGGACTTGCTTTCTGGAGACTATCTTTTTTAATATTGATTTTTAAGAACCAATAAGTAAGCAACATCGTGTCGGCGAATGCCATAAACACCAGATGGTTTTTTCCTGAAAATTTCCTGTGGGTGAGAACTATCTCGAAACCTGTTTTCGACGGTGCGGCCTACAGTTGCCCAAAGTAAACGACAATTAATTTAAAAGCAAAAACTTAAAATGACAAGACTACCCCTATACCAGTGTAGAGGCACCCAATAGCGCAATAGCATTGAACGGAATGCGGAAAGATCTCAACAGAGGCGGCGTCAAAGTGGTGGTGTACGCCGGTGATGTTGTACTGGAGAATTTGAGAGTTTCGGACACAGAAAATCGGTTAAACGTACACCCAGACAAGACCGAACTTATGCTATTCATGGTTAGATGCTCAAACTATATTCTTGCGCAAAGTATTTGGGAGTCGTGCTATACACCAAACTGAACTGCAAAATCAACATCGAATATCGTAGGCAGAAGGACTGCATAGCATACTACACCTTCAAGAGAATCTTAAGCAGAAATTGGGAACTGAAACCGAACCGATTGATGTGGATATGTACCGACCGTCAGACTAGGAGATTCAGGCACGGAATAATCATCAATGAAATGGAATCACGGCAAAATACCGACTATATTTTATCTAAACTGAGCTTCAATAACATACAAGTAAGACTCCGCTCCCAACCAGAAGATAGTGCCGTAGAGACAAAGTGGCCGATTAAGGGCCAGTCTCTCGCTATACCGACGGTTCAAAGATGGACTGTGGTGAGGGTACAGGTGTGTACTCCATTGAACTCGGTGTCTCCTTGTCTCTAATATACAGACTTGCAAAGTAGCCAAGACACTGTGGTCTGACTATAACAGGACGGAGACAGTAGACCTTCTTAACAGATCAAGGACAGAAGTATTGAGAATTGCAGCAACTATGAAGGATCACAAACAAAACAATTGACAAACACGCAGAGAGAATGTGGCTTGTCACAGAAGTGGTGGATTTGCTTTAATTTTTATAGCTGAATATGCTAGAATTTTATTTATAAGAATATTATTTTGAGTAATTTTTTTTGGTTGTGAATTATTTAATTTTTTATTTTATATTAAGTTGACTTTTATTTCATTTGTATTTATTTGAGTTCGTGGAACTTTACCTCGATTTCGTTATGATAAATTAATATATTTAGCTTGAAAATGTTTTTTACCTTTTTCATTGAATTATTTATTATTTTTGATTGGTTTTAAAGTGTTATTAATTTATTTAATGTGGTTAATTTAATTTAGTAAAGTTAATAGAAAATAGAATTTCTATCTTATGTTTTCAAAACGCTGTCAACTAGAAGGTAGCGAAGAAAGTGTACAGCATTTCCCTTGTGAATGCCCGGGTCTAACAACTTTTAGTTATAAAGTATTAGGAAGACATATACAAGATATATCAGCATCTACTATAGGTGACATCGGCAAATTCATCAAGGAATCAGAATAGTTTGGCCGAGAAATCTAGATGTAGGTATTTATTATACACCCAAAAGTGCATCAAAATGGCGCCAAACGCATTAATTGTATAGTAGTAAGTCGTTTTGAAGAACTGCTACCAAACCCTATAACTAAATAAACTTCTTTCTACATATCGAAAAAAGTCAAATTACGAAAACGGTTTCCATTCTTTTGTCACTTACTTCCATACCTTTTGAGTTTAACAGCCGTATTCTGTACCACGAACGATAGGCAACACGAACGATTCGTCTGCGGACGACAACATCTCTGATTGTGATTTTATTACTCTATCGGTCGTCTTCGTCTTGCTTTTCATATATTGCGTTGAAATGGTCCCGGTTGCGTTTAAACCGGCAAGAATGATACCGCCGGAATAATTTTTGAGGCATTCCTCTGCAGACGAATCGTTCGTGTTGCCTATCGTTCGTGATACAGAACAAGGCTGTAAGTTTTTCTTATACCAATCTTTGAAGAAAGTTAACAAACAGCATCAAAAATCTCATTATTACGATTCCGTAAAAATTTTTTTAATTATTATTTTTTTTTTAATATATTTATGCAGATTTTTTTAGCTTAAACCTTTTTATCATTTGAGGGGATTTTTTCAAAAAAAAAAAATCGTTAAGAAACTATTTTGATTCATAAAAAACTCCATTTTTGGAGGTATTTTCAAATCGGTCCAGCTCACGTAAATCTTAATATTTTTCCGAACTATTTTGGTAGACGTCTTAAAATATAATAGATTTTATAATTCCAATGGAAAAATAGTACCGATCTTGTTTTTGTATAGGGAGTGATGCAGTCTAGTATATAAATATGTATGTACGTACCTTATGAATGTAAGTACATATCCATATTTATTACAAACATACTACGGGTAAATTCAATTTCCGACTTGTTTACGGCGTTTCCCGGCAATAAAGTTAAGTTGCCCCATTTTTTGTTCTAGCTACAATTTCCATTTCTTACCACCTATCCATCGTCAATCAAAACAAAGTTGGCCACTATTGGCCAGCGTCGCAAACAAAAACTCATCAAAACTTTGACCAGTGGCAATTAAAGTTAAGCCAACTTTATATATTGTTTCCGCATGCGAAACTCCATTTCTCCCCATACTCACTTTCACTAAGTTATATACATATGTATGTATGTACAACCATACCCTGCAGGAAATGTATCTAACAATAAGTTAGCTTTCAGCTGATTAGGAAGGAGCTAAAATTCACTTATTATCTGTATATTTTTCTTTGACGAAAGCTAACTATATTTCTATGGCGATAGCGGCGAAATAGTCAACCTCCTATGCATTTGATGTAGCTAACTTGTAACTAACTACTTTTGGACATAAAATATCAATAGGAAAAACAAATAATTTTTTTAATTTTATTTTTTTATCTATTTACTTTATATATTTTATTACATTTCATATTTGTTTACATATTCTGCTGTAGGTGGTCCCATATTCGAACTCCGTCAGACATAACTTCAAAATGATAATATGAAATTTCGATGTTCCTTTTATTTGTCCTCAATTCGAAAAAGTATTTGCGAAGGGCAGGAAATTTAAATAGAAACGCGTTTAAAGAAAACAATCTCCTGCACTACTCCTGCATTACTTGTCAACTAGTTTCAAGTTAGCTTTTTGTAGCTAACTACAAGTTATATATTTTATAGAAATCCCGCAAAAAAGCTAGCAGCGAGTGGGTTATTTTTTATCAATTGATAATTTTTTTCTGCAGGGTAGTTTATGTTTAAAAGAAAGGGGGTTGAAAGTATATGAAATATACATATAGAGATGTATGTAGCTGCAGAAGTGTGTAGATTAGGGTATCCCAAAATTATTTTGTTCCAAATAGTGTATATGTACCATTACTCTTTAGTTGAAATTGGCCTCCGTCATTTACATAAATAAAATTTATTATTTCGGTTATGATTTTTTGTTACATTTGAAATCATAACGTTAAACCGAGCTGAACACGGGTGCAAAGCAAAAAGCCCTAACTGAAGTACTTTTACTACAAAAAATTGAACAATGGAAATGAAACTTCAAAGAAAGTTGTACAAGTTTAGGAGGTTTTGCATTTGGGCAATGCCAGGGAAGACGACTCCTCAGTTAAAAAAATAAATAAATTACATTAATTTTGTTTATTTATTTCTATATATTTTTCACTATTTTCTCTATTTTCCCAGTGGGAATTAGGAGCACGTAATAATACCTTATTAGCAACTTACTCTTCACCTGGCAGTCATTACCATTTCCCTGCCGAACGTCCCTTACTTTTACAAAGGCATGGCCGCCTTATGTAAGTAGGAATTTAGAATGTACATTTGGTATCAGACATACTTCTGAGCCGCTTTACATAGTAAGTTACGTGTAATGCAGAGCAGTCGCTCGGAGTAGTTCGGTGCTTGGAAATAACTTCGGCTGCACGTTATTTTGCAACTGACAACGTAATGTGTCTTCGGAGGTGTTCATTTTGCCCTTTACTAGTAGATGACATTGGCCATGATGACAATTTTGGTACTAAAAACTGAAAGAAAACATGGCTTACCTCGCAAGGTGCTTACCTATTTTCCCAGTGGGTTATAAATGCTATAAATGTTATAAATGCATATATAATATGCTGTAATATTTTTGCATCAAGATTTCAAAGGGTTCCTCATGTACTAAAGGTGACAATGCAACAAATAATTATCCACAAATAAAGAACAATTCATGAACTTTAAAATGGTGATGAGTTATTAAAAAAATAAATTTATGGCGAGAAGTTATAAGCGTTCATATGCTTATTGGATGTCCCACCCGTTACATCGATATATATATTTTTTAACGTAACACACAAATGCTTAAGTTTCCCATTGTTTAAATGTGGTCCCTTATTAAAAATATAATGAATATTCACATCAAACCAGCAGTGTTCATTTTATTCACGAACTATGTGTCCTCAATGGGGCTCGTCCCACCGTCACTTTGGAATGACCTAAAAACTAGGATGCATATTAAGGAGTATACTGGCATATCTAAGACAAAGGACGGGAATGCTTTCTGTCAAAGGCCATCCAGATTTTTAGGCGAATTGTGTTTGTCGTAATTTTGTCTCAAAAATAACCATAAACGCCTTCTGTTTGATGAAAATGCTCGAAAATAAATTTTTAATTCATTCTGGATGATGTCGTGGGATCAGAAGAAGCAATACGTTCGCGGTCTCATTAATTTTATTCCAAGGAAGCTACAGGCATCTAACAGTTAAATAAATATTATTCTTATACTATCCCTTTCTTCTTTCTTGTTCAGTTCATAACTCAAAGTAACTACTAACTTGCTTTGATATGAACAAAAAATGTGGGATTTTACATGAATTCAAAAAGCCCGAATAACTAAAACATTTATTTCATAACTTCGCATTCATAAAGGCCCCAACTGACAGAAATTCTAAATAATTGATAAAAAAAAACTTTTTTTTTTTAAGTAATGTTATATAACGCTTTTGTCTCTCCTGAAAAAAAAAATAAATTGTGTTAGTTAGGGCCTTTCTACATTTCATCAACGATATGCTATTTAAGTCAATTGGAAAAAAATTTAAGTGTACGTACATATCGTTAGTATAGTATGGAAAGAGCGTATCTCACATAATCACTGAAATGAAAAAAAACCACAACTAACTAAAGTTTTGATTTTTAGTTAGTTACGGCTTTTTGTATTTCAGCGACGATGTGAGCTACGCCCTTTCCATACTACACTAACGATATACATGTCGAACTTCGCAAACAAAATCTAATTCTATTTTCTGGCGCACCCTAATGTGCTTACATATTTATGTATATAGAGACTTGAAGTGTGGTTGGGTGGAAGATGCGGAAAGGACAACGGGCGCAATGCGCACTCTCCGTTAATAAGAAAACAAGAACAAACACAAAAGTTATAGAGGCAGCTTAAATTGCTTTGCATGACGGTTAACAACAATAATGCTGGCTGCCACCCCTTTTATGGCATACCATTCAATTCAAACCACTAGACAGCCATATCCTTCGGACCGACTGGCATAAAATGAATGCCAAAGCTTTGTCACTACTTTGAATCCACACGCTCAGTAATATTATGCCTATCTACATATGTACATACATATGTATGTAAGTCTAACCTAACTATATGTATAAGACATGCGACGAAGCGCCACTGGAAAATCCCCACTGTCTGCTTGGTAGGTGTATATGTATATAAAAAAGGAAGGAGAACGCTTAATTTTGGGTAGCTCATGACGAAAGTGTGTCGTGCAGTGTTTACCGCCCCAAAAAAAAAAAATGTTTAAGAGCTACATGAAAGTAGAAGAAAAACGGGTGGAAAGTACAGGAAATGAGTAGCAAAGCGACCAGTAAGTTTTTATATGCCAGCCATGTCAAAACTCATATATTTTTAATGACCCTTCCGCCAGAAAGTTTTTGTCGTCCGAAGTCTCATGAAAAAA
>NW_023459623.1:0-52352 GCF_013731165.1 Rhagoletis pomonella | reverse complement strand
TTTTTTACATGTAATCCGCAAATGTTAGCTCATTTATTTTAACAGTCAGTTACAAAAATGATTTGCAATAGTTTCCGCGCGTGGAAAGTACTGTCTTCTTCCGGCACTCATTGAAGGATCATCCACTGAAAGATCGACTTTTATAGATCCAAAGTTCCTAGAAAAAGTTGTTAAAACCTCCCGTTATAAATAATGCAGTTACAGTTTGAACCATCGCCTACTTCTAGACGATCAGTAAGCGAAATACTTTCGACGCCAGAAGAAGTGTGCATTGCTGAAGATAGGAAAGTCCACAACCACTTTTTTTGTTGGAACAAGTAAAAGCGACTAACGTTCGTTAGTTTTTTCAACGGCATAGTACAGCGATTAGCGCAAGCAAATCAAAAAACTCGAATAAACAAGCGAGCAAAACAAAAACCCAAATGCCGCAGGAAACAAAGATGAAGAAGCAGAGAAAGCGTTAAGACTCTGATGGGTCGATACTCAGCTGCCAGCAGCTAATCGAAGCAATAATCGGTCGTGCGCCCTTATAGACCACACGACGTAACTGACCGAGCTGCCGAACGAGCAAACGAACAATCCACCGAACGACTAGCGCAGCAGCCGAACATATAGTCGCACGACCCCCAAATTTGCAACCGCCAGACACACGACCAACCGACGGACGGTCGCTCAGTCATAAAGAGTGGCGAAGCGACGACAAGAAAGCGCTACTAAGCAAATCCTCCGCCGCAGTCTCGACCTCCAACGACACTAAACGCCATAAAATCGAAAGTATGAATGAGCGGGTAAGCGAGCAAGTGAAGGAATGAATGAATGAACGAACGTTTATACATTTGGCCAAATGAGTGAACAAACGCACAATTGTTGCATCTGCTCGCAGCGCGCAAGCAATGTTTTGATTTCGGGTCATTCACCCGCCGCAAGACAGACAGACAGACAGTCAAGCTTAGAGTCGTACCAGCGCTGGCAGTTAGCACTCGTTCGCTCCACACCCGCAAACGCCAACATCACTAGCGGCAGCAGCACCGTTCGGTTGCTTTTGTTCAATCAAATCTATTCAGTTTCAGTTAGGTTTAGTGGCGCTACGCTTCCGTTCAAATCGCACTTGTCGAGTTGAATAGTATGGCCGACGACGACGATAGCGGTGATGACGAAGATGATAAACACAAACCGCAGCCAGACAGCTGCGGGCGGGTGAAAACCTTTACGAGGAATTTTGAACGCCGCGTCAAAGGCAAAAAGCCGGTAATTTGTGAAGGATGCGGGGGAAGGGGGTGTAGAAAGATGATGATAAGCGTCAGTTGCTTTCTCTAGCGCTGATAAGAATTATCCTCAACTGGTCAGCGAGAAATGCGATATTCTGCTGCAAATACTTCGCAACAATATAATATCCACATGTAAGTCGTGGGCAAATTGTGTTGTAAAAATATGATGGCGCACTTGTATGTGCATATGTATTTACACATTTTGCGAAAACTTACATGTTTAAATAATGATACAGCGCGATAATTTACCTCGTCAATTGCCATTTGCATTTCTTTCACTTATTCAATACATAATTGTACAAATAAGTGAAAAACATTGTTTTTTAATTTCGTGGTTACTTTTCAGACGACCTACCCCCGAAAATACCTATTTGCCTTATTATCCTCCAACTATACCAACTATTATTTTGATAATAAATTCATCTATAATATATTCCATATCTTATTTTGCCAAACATTTCAATTCTCAGTTGGCACGATAATTGAGCGCGAAATCGCAGAACTGTTGGTAGTTTTAAAATATTAGACAGTTGGAAGTTTTTAATAAATCCAAATATATTTTTTATGTCAAAATATATTCGAAAGGCTACACTCTCTTCAACGTTTTCTACTCCTGGCCAGCTGGCCAGTTCCACTAAGCTCTCATCCTCTGATGAATCGTCGAACCATAACTCTATTGTACTAATTTTCACCAAGTTTTTAACAGACTTCACAAAAAGGAGAAGGTTATCAATTCGGTGGAATATTTTATTTTGTTTTCTTAATTTTAATTTGAACAAATTTACATACATATAAGCCCACTAGTTTGCTCAATTTGTAAACAAAGCATCTCAGCGGTCAAATATATACTATTGTGAACAACCGAAACGAGCGAAATTCACAATAGCGCTATTCTTCATCGAATGAGCATCATAATACCAAATAAAAATTTATTCGATCAGCGCTTTCGACCGATGTCGACAGTCGGGTCTACGTAACCGGAACGACCCAGATTTATATCTGGCCAAGGACTCTGACTCCAGCAACACTCCCCAAAATCTCTTTGGGGAATTTGTATGCAGTTGCAACAACAATAACAACCGATGTCGAAAATCGAATGCAACTCATAATAGGGTCCATTGTAGAGAAAAAAATATGTTTTAAGAATTTGTATAAAAATTATTTTACATTCACATATGAGCCCTTGATTTTGAAAGTGGTATAAGTCACTTCCCAGCTCTTGAACTTAAATGATCGGTTACTGGTATCTGAACGCGTCGGTTATTCGTTCAACTTCATCAACCATTGGTAGAAGGTTTTGTCATTAGTTTACGACGATAGAACGATTTGCAGATGTATTCGGTTACAAGTAACCGGTCATTTAAGCGCAAGAGCTGGGAAGTGACTTATACCACTTTCAAAATCAAGGACTCATATATGACTAAGTGACAAGCAAAATATAACCGTTAAAAATAGGTAAATTTAAGAACTAAGAAACAACCAAAGCAATCAGACAGTTTTTTTTAAGAAATCGCTCGAAGGTCGCAAATTTTTATTATGACGCTAGTGAAAAATACATTTTTTTAATGCATTTTTTACATCTCCTTTACCCTGAGAACTGCTTTACTTCTTGCGTAGCACTTACGGGCCCTTTGACTGCTTTAAGAGCCAAAAATCTGCCCATCCCTGGTCTATAGATACCATTAGTGACGGAGTTATGGGTCTAGCCATAAAGAGATATTCGATATTTGATAGCCTGAACGACGAACGTGTTTTAGTAACCTCTTAGCCTTCTGAATATTTCAGTATGATTAAGTGTAAGTTTTAAGTGGGTATGTACAAATTACCATTGATTTAAAATTTTTGTTTTTCATGTGGAAGATAATGGTATTTTGTGAATAAGAGTATTTTTCCAATTAAAAAGTTTGAAATTTGTTGAATTTTTATAATTTTTTGTACGAAGTTTGAAATGTGGATTTACAGGGTGTTTGTTGTATAACTCAATAGACTTTTTTTTTTAATAATGTCAAACATTAAAGAACCAAAGAAATATAGCGATTGTAGCGATGCCCCAGATTTTTAGACTTAAAGACCAACATGAATTTGATTTTCTAAAAACTTTAAATATTTTACCGACTTCAAAAAATATGACTATTTTTTTTTATGTTCATACATACATACAACTTTGGCCACATAAACCGTTTTCGATAATTATTACACAAACGTCGATCATTTGATGGAAGAACGCCATAACTAGAGAAAGCTAAAATGCGAGAAAAACTACCAGGGTATTTATTTAGCGCATTAACAAACATGCTAAAAAATACGAAGGTATGTACATAATTACATGCATAGTATGTATACACAGTATCGGTCATATCAATAGCACCCACCTATTTCGAAGTAATATTGTTGTTGTTACATATGTATGTTAATTTATTTGGGAAAATTTTCCTTAGATTCGGTCTAAATTTGAAAAAAAATGAAGAATTTTTAAATAAAAAAAAGCAATTCTATCACAAAACCCAAGTATAAAACTACGTAGAAATTTAAAAAGAATCACCAAATTTTCATCCAAATTTCAAACTTTTTTCTCAGAAGTGTAAATTTTTGGATTATATATTTTTATAGCTCATTCAATGTTAGTGTAATCTTGTGCAAGTTTCAAGTGATTACAAATTCCCGTTGATTTTTTACAATTTTTTTGTCGCATTGGCTTCTATAACCACAACACCTTCGACAAAAAAAAACTAGAAATACTGAAAATAATTATAACACTTCTGAGAAAAAAGTTTGCGATTTGGATGAAAATTTTATGAACTTTTTTAGTTTCCATAAAGTTCTAAACTTGGGTTTATATGGGTTTTGTTAGAGAATGAACTGTATTTTAATTGAAATTTCTGAAAAATAAGTATATAAACGTCAGGGGCAAACAATATCACTTTGAAATTGGGGTTCTATTAATATGACCGATACTGTATGTACATGTATTATGTGCACGGTTTAAACTTCCATACGTCGGAAAAATGCGAAAACGAATGTACATATGTACAATGAAAAGTGTAATGATGTCGAGGCGAATACAGTGTAAGCACATATGGCAAATACGGAGGCAGCGAATAGAATTAATAAAATAATATTTGAAGTTTTAGAAAACAAAATTTGTGATTATAAGCGCGTGCCTATACACAATCAGTGCCCAGCCGTCACTTGGCAATATAAAATCGGATTTAAATACATACATACCTATTCACTAATTTATTTGTTGTACCCCATAAATGTACATACTATGTATGTATGTATTTACAATATGTACATATGTTCAGCGGCTCGTATGTTGACCTTGGTGCGGCTTAATTGTTTTTATTATAATTTGATATTGACTTGTGAGCAGCGAAAAGCGTTAAAACACTCATATGCAATACAACTTGTACATATATACATATGTACATATGTACCTACTAGGTAGTATGTAGTATGTGTTCTAGTAGGTACACAGTACATACATATGTACATATATAGATGCATATACAAAAGTACATAGATATATCTATGTACATATGTATTTACATTTGAGTCTATCTCATGTTTTAAATATGTAATTAGACTGAATTTCTAGCGCAGCGTCAACGTAAAACCCGCAGACATCAGCGGATTTTTCCACATTTTTCTGTTTTTTTTTTTGTGGCGCGAAGTTTTGAAGTTTCATTTAAAATGACAGTTTTTGGCACTCATATGACATACAACAGCTCTTTTGCAGTGACTGCTTTTACACTGGGTAGACACATGCAACAATAGATACATATGTATGTATGTTTGGTGATGGATTCCATTGCCTCTCTTGCTGTATCAACTTTTTCAATATTTACTTGAAACTGTGTAGAAAAATTTAATACATTTTTCTTAAACACATACCCACTTATTTAATTGGTCTGCGAACACACAACAGCATTCATAAATACAATTATTCAGCTTGTTAACACATTAGCGTTTAAGAGCAGACTTTCTTTCTCCACTAGAAACTTTTTCTTCTACATTACCGCCTACCACCACCCTCTTTTATGCACACACCGCTTCTCCACTGCAGGTACTCATCGTTTGTACATATGAATTTTTTATCTCTCCCCTCCCACACTACTGCCGTCTGAAAGGAAATAGATTTTCTACTCAAACGATGGCTACTTTTTCATAATTTTCACCTTCACTGCAGCGAGTTACACAGCCGTTCGTCGGTTAGCCGATACATCGGTTTATCGAATTTTTTAGCACTCTAATATCTCAAAATTGCATGAGACTCGCGTAAATGTAAACGAAACGCACTGTACGCGTCCAAAATCGTTGAACTTCGAAACTGAAAACGAGAACGAAAATGTGTTGCCTGAAGAGAAAAAAATTTTATAGTACATATCTTTTTGGTGCGCTGTGAAAATTTCAGTGCTGTGCCAACGAACCAGCGCGACATATGAACGAAGGTATATGAAAAAGAGGCAACGATAAACAGCAGTAAAGCAAGGTACCAGAGACATGACTGGCGACGGCGACGTTGAGCAACGAATGTACGATAGCTGCATGGCAGCCAACGTGTTGGTGGCGGCAGGCAGCGGTAGAGGTGGATGAAATGCCAAGTTGTGGAAGCAGCCATATAAAAAGCAGCAGGCAAAAAGGCAGGGGCCACAGTACACGAAAACCGAACCGAACAGAGCGTACGATCGAAACACGGACGGCCGTATAAAGCATGTGCGCAACGGAAACATGAATAAAACACGATGCAGAGCAGAAGCAACGCAAGCAACCCGAGTTTTCTATCGTATGTGTGCGATTGTATGAATAGGGTGGATGATAAAAGTGGCAGCAGAGCAACTGCAAAGCCTGTTAAATACCAGCAAAGAGATGTTCAAAGCAACTGGCGAAGCGCAAAGCGAGGTAGTGGCTACGACAAACGAAGAAACCAGCAGATACTTGTGTGACTGCATAGATACATACATACAGTCACTCACAGAAGTATTCGTAATTTAGTCTTCACAATTTTATTCAAAATGTTTTCCATCATAGATCTTTTTTGTTAATTTTTATTTCAAATATATGTAGCTCGTTCTATAACAAAATCCATATAAATTAATCTTGCAAACTTTGTTCGAGATTCACAAAGATTATTCAAACTTTAAAAAATGTCCATTAAAATTTCAAGTTTTATTCAGAATTAAAAAGGAAATTTCTAGTAAGCAGTTTTGCAGCCCATTCAATTTTTGTGTGATAAAGTGCAAGTCTTTAATTGCTAAAAATTAGCGTTGTTTTATTTTGATTTATTTATTTATTTTTTGTCGAAGGTGTTGCGATTTTCTTCCATACATGTAACACATGAACAAAATCTATTTTTATGTATGTAAGAAAATGCACCATAGCCTCGACAAAAAATAAATCTAAAAAATCAACGGTAACTTTTAGCTACTGAATATTCGAAAACTTTCTAACGCTTTTTTTAAGTTTGATTAATTTTTGTGAATTTTATACAAAGTTTGAAAGATTGATTTATATGGTTTTTGCTATAGAATGAGCAATGTTTTAAATAAAAATGATGGAAAATGTTTTGAATATTGCGAAAAAAACTAAATCACCAATACTTCTGTGAGTGACTGTGTGTATACATATATACACATCCATATTAAAAAAAAAATAAATAAATAAACGCACACGAAAATGTACATACATATAACAAAGAAAACTAAATATGCACGTGCGTGTATGAGGCTGAGTAGAGAGACTCTGCTTGTACAAAAATAAAAGCAAGTCGTTGGCTCGTCGCTGTTTCTACAGAACAAGAAAATTATTAATGCATTTGTATAAATGTGGGCAAAAGATAAACGCTTACAAATCTTATGTTATATTTGCTCGTCGCAGATAAAAATTTAGCGTCATAACGAACGGGAGGTGTAGGTGGTGAATGAGCGTGTAGCTAAAAAGCACAGCGAAATTCAGTTTTCTCATTGCCATTTCATAGATACACTACGAAATATGTATGACGAATTGGCCCCATTGAACACACGTTAAATGTCCAATCATACACACAAACAGCTATAAAAGTATTACACACAAATTCAACCACAATTGTGAATACAAACGATTTTTAGAGCAAACATTGATGTATACACATATGTATGTACATTAGGGTGGCCCCTAGTTATAGGGAGAAAAATAAAAGTGTTTAGATTCTCACCCCAAATAAATGTGTGAATAGCCTAAAGACTAAATTATGCAAAATTTAAGATCATTCAAAATAGATTTAGAGGTGGCTCAAAGCGCTCAAAGTTTCCCATGTTTTTTACTTAATGGGAAAAAAAAACTATTTTTCGTAGAAATGGTATAGAATCTTTGAATATCAATATTTTTCAAACGGCAAACTCAGTTTCTCTTCAGGCGAATATGTATTAATATTAACGATTTTTCGAAATCAGGGCCACCCTACATTGTAGACACATACATACATATGTATGTAGGTATAAATTACCATTCAAGCATTCACTTGATTCAGCTCTAATACTTTTATTTAAAACATATGTATGTATGTTGTAAATAACGGCATAGTAAAAAGTTGACTGATCGTCCGTCCAGCCAAGCAACCGCCAATTAACTAGGAGAATATCTGATATAAAACCGGGATTATGATTGTGGGTATATGAAATTAAGCGAAAACAGATTCAACATCAACACCCAACGTAAAAACAAAGAGCGGCGACATTTTAGTTACAAAATGAGCGAATTTAATTAAAGTGTAAACGAAGTGTAGACGACCAGTGTTGCCACGGGCAAATTTTTTTCCCTACCAAAATGTACTACCAAAACCGACCAATACCTACAAAAAATTTGTTTTGCCTAAGAACATCTTTTGTGTTATACCCTAATTGTAATCATTCCAACCTGAGGATATTTAAGAAGTTAAGCATTTTGGAAGGTGTCAAATTTTGGATGGAGCAGGCAATCGTTCCTCAAGATGTATTAGTCTGCTGTTGATGATACGAGGGGTTTCCTTCACCATCCCAATTCAAATGGCACCTAAACTCTTGCAGAGTCTTTTCAGGGAACCAGTAAGAGTTCTAAGACTCTCCCGGCTAAGTTAAAGTGTTTTTCGGAGCTCCTCTTGGAAGGAGTTATGGATCTCTTTGATTTTCTTATTTCCTTTGATATTCCCTAGTAGGCCGCAATCTGAGATTCTTTCCAGCTTCTAAGTAGCTCTGCAGTGTATCCTTTAGATGCACCTCAAACAGGCTCGGAAACATTCATGGGCATTTGGGCTCAACCCTTTGCGAGACAGTCACACCTTTCTTTGCTTTCATGTCCCGGAACCCACCAGAGCCGCTATGTAGGCTCCCAGGTGCTTCAAAACAGTTTTTCACCTGCTAACAAGCCTTGGTGCCATTTGAAAAGAGTGTAGGGCCTTTAACGCTGCCTAACTATTCGACATAATATTTATTCTGTTCCCATTTGTCCTTCTATGAAGACATTCGCGAACACATATTTCGAATTCGAGGACTTCCTCCTGGAATATGGTATGTGCCCGTCGGTATACCATACTTCGGACTCTTGGGCAATCATAGTATTGTCGCTCATGTGTGGCAACACTGGTAACGAGCCCACTCCAAAGGGGCTTCGAGTGCCACCGAACAAGGGTTGCCAACTCTTAATACTTGAAGTTTGAAAAAAAATGTTAAGGGTACGCCAGGCAGCTGAAGCCGCTTATGTAGTGAGTGAACTCCGGTAAGGACATTCGATGGGTAATATTCTCTCTCTGAATATCGTTAACTACCTGTCTGTTTTGCGTCAGGCCCAGTGGGTGTAGTCGCTGTTAAATCACTGTCTGAAGTGACTGGGAGTTTATTCTGTGTCTACTATATGACCGTTCGACTGGTCAAGACCGGCAGCTTTCCATCAGACACTACATGTTTCAACAGGGTGTTGAGTGTCCGCATTATATCGTACCCCGTTGAATAGACATTGATACAAAATGATACACAGAGGCGGAAAAGTAAATAGGAACACGATATTTTAAAATTTATTTCCCTATTTTTGTTTTAGTTTATTTAATATGATTGTTTTTTTTTTATAAAAGTATAGCTTCTTATCTAACAAAAACCATATTAATTTACATTTAAAAGTTTGTGCAAAAGTTATAAAAATTTTCCAAAATTTTAACTAAATTTAAACTAAATTTTCAAATTTTTAATCCGATTTTTTAGAATTTTCAACTTTTTGGAGTATGCAGTTTTATAGCCCATTAAATTTTAGTATCATAAACTACAAGTGTGAAGTTCCAACAAATCGCATTGATTTTTGATACATTTTTCTGAATGTAGACATAATTTTTGCACAAAGTTTGAAATATGAATTTATATGGTTTTTGCTAGACGATGAGCTATACTTTTATAATAAATAATAAATAAACAAAAGAAAAATAAGCAAGATTTGTTAAAACTTTTTCCACCATTGTAAGCTAATAGCGATTTTTTTGTGGAAACAGGTTTCAAAAATGCATATATGTATGTCATGTGAAAAAATAGGGACACCACATTTTGACCAGTTTTAACTATTTTGCTTACGTTTATTTATTTATATAATACTTAACACTATATAAATCCACATGCCAAACTTTGTAGAAAAATTAAAAAAAAATCACATCTAACTTTTTATTCGTCATTTTTAAAAAACTTTCAGGTATCTATGCTGAATTCTGATAACTTTTTTGCCGAAGGTGTTATTATTTTCATCCATAAAAAAAACGAATTGTCGAAGATATTAACTTTGTTTGGAAAACATTCGTAAGTATCGCCGTCAGCAAACAAAAATTTTTGGAAATCAACGATATTTTGAAGACATTTTAACCTAGAAAATTGTCATGCATTTTTTTAATTTTTGTACAAAGTTAGAAATTTGGATTTACATGGCTTTTGTTAGACATATAATTTTGTCTCGTGGTGTACAACGGGTACACATAGTAGCCGAAATCCGTTTACTGTTTCATAAAATACTGTACTCAAGGCATAACAAGGTAGAAGTGATTTCGACATTTCTCTCTTTTGAACTGCGACTGAAATGTCAACTCTTAACCCTATAGTATTCAATTATTTTTTTTTTTATATAAATTTTCAATTGTGAGCTGTGCGACTGATTTTAAATACATAATAAAATTAAAAGGAATTGCGAGCGGTGCGTTGCGTTAGTCAAGAGCCTGTTATTTTAAACATTCGAATTGTCAAGTGAAGCGGCAACGGTGGGCAAATTGCTGCGATGTTTCATTAGGAGACTCTTCACGTGTGGTCGTGACTTTATTTGTTGCCCATCGCAGACGAATATTTCTAAGTGGACGCGTTTGGTCCCAGGTGCAGGATTTATCATACCAAATATGAAAAGAAAATCTCCCTTTCATATACATACTACATGGACAGGCCAAATTTCAAATGGTGGTCCGATAAAACCTAAACCAGTATTCCTCGTTGACATAAAGAAACTGAAAGTAATTTTTAATAAATTTAGTGAAAAGGAAATTTCGAATAGCAAAAATTTAATAGCTAAATTATTGAAGTTAAGTTCTGATGTAAATTTAGAAGAATCAAACTTTTTTAATGACTAATATACTTTAGAATTAAGTATTTCAATAAAAAAAAATAAATGCTCAAAAACATTGGGATAGTAAAAGCAAGAAAATTGTCAAAACGGTTTTATAAATGAGTGTGTTTCATTTAGTGTGTAATTTTGTGTAAGTATGCATTCCCATATTTACGTTAAACCGAAAATTCAATAAATAAAATGAAGCTGATTCTAATGAGATTTTAAATAGTTTCATATTTACAAAAACTTTCATTTCAAAGATGTTGAGTTCTATCAAATATGGTAAATGCATAACAAAGGGTTAATTTCTTTGTTTACATTTTTTGACATTACAGTCAGGTATGAGAGAGCTCGACTGAATTGTCACTTCTACCTTGTTGATTATGCCTTGACTGTACTGTAAAAATGTTTTTTTTTTTACCTCGATACTGGGAAACTGAATTTTTTCGCAGTAATATATGTAATTACATTTTATTGTCCGAAAAAATATACGAGAGTTAGATATGTGTATGTAGATACATATAGCTTCCCTTACTTAGGGTTTACACCCGACAATAATGTCGTGACAATAATGTCAAAATGATGTGTTTGTTGTAAACACGGCGAATTTATATTACAACAAGCACATCATTTTGACATTATTGACATGACAGTATTGTCTGGTGTAAACCCTAAGTAACTTTCCTTTTGTGTCAAGAATTACCTTAAGGTATACATACGTACAGTATGTATAAGCCACTTCTTGTATATAAATAATTTCAGGCATTTTAGCAACCCTATGCATGCGAACCTGCTGCTAAACCAGTTGACCGCACGCCTGACTGGCTCGCTCAGTCACAAAACGCGCATGGAGGGGGAGGGGTTGTTCTAAGAAAGTTTCCATTTCGCTACTTGTGTAAGTGCTTTTTTCCTTCAGGTACTTGCAACACTATGTTGTTGTGCGGCATTTGTGACGCGTCAGATTATACATATTACAACAAACAAATGTCTACAAATAATCATACATACATATGTATGAATAATACAACACATTGGTGAACTTAAGAGAGCAATAATGTGTGGTGGTGTTGTATGCGAAGCGAGTACGAGAGTCAATGCAGTGAGTTATGGTGGCTTTCAGTATCAATTAAATATACATATTTCAAATTTAATTTTAATGTAGATATCTGGCAATAAAATGTGGATATTTTACAACGCGTTTTTGAATTAAAGGAACAAACGAAAAAAACAAGGGGAAAGTCAAGTTACAACAGGGGCAAACAAAAATTACAATTGCACTTTACAGAAAATGCTTCGTGCAAACATACAGACAAGCATACACATTGAGTAATCAGTCAATACAGTGAAACCTCCCTTGGGCGGACACTCACCGTCAGTCATTTTTTGTCTGCCCAAGAGAGGTGTCCGCTTAATGGAGGGGAAGCCTATTTTAGAACTTTTTAATGTTTTAATTAATTGAATAGTCACTATTTCTTATTTGAATAAAAGATATTGATATTACATCGTTCAAACAAAAATGTGCATGTATTTTTTCAAAAGTGCACATTTCATTTATGTGCGTAAGTACATATTCAGTAATAACAAAATAAAAATAAATATTACATTTTAGTCCATAAACTACATAAAATCATAGATTCATTACATAAAAAACTGGGAAATTGTCGATTGACGTAAGTTTTATTTTTTTATTTTTTTCAGTGTCAGTACCTTTTTCGTCAACAGTTTTCATGTTTTTATCAATCTCCAAGGGTTTCTGACAATTCAAATAACGAACCTAAACCACTGCGCAAACCAAACTAAATGTGTGCATAACAATCACATTTTGTGCGGGAAGTCCCCTTTTTCGATTTACTATTCCGCCTATGAGGAGTTCGCGTCCGCTCAACGGAGGTTTTTGTTTGATTTGTTATGAAAAGAAATCTTAATGTCCGTTGATAAGAGGTTCGCGTCCGCCCAATAGAGTTTTTGTGTCAATTTTATGCAAAATAACTGTCCGCGTCCGGCCAAGAGAGTGTCCGCTTAAGAGAGAGTAATTTGTTCCGAAATTTATACTTAAAACTTGGTATAGGGAAAAATGTCCGCCCAAGGGAGGTGTCCGTCTAATAGAGGTGTCCGTTAGGAGAGGTTTCACTGTAAATGACTCCGTATGCACTAGGGATGTTAATTTTTGTACTTTTTACGATCCCAGTATTTTCGAGATGTGGTTATCACAATCCCGGGTTTAGTTCCGGGATTCAGATATTTATTACTTTTCTACCACTTAAATGGGAAAAATTGCTACTATCTCTCCTACCATAAAATAAATAACAAATAAATGGGTTGGAAACCCACTTTTTTATTTAAGGGGGCGTTTTTATTTTTTCTCTCTGACGTAAGGATTTATTTTAAAGGACTTTGTGATTCCAAAGATATGATCAATTCCAAAAATTAGTTCAAAAATTCAATGCTATGTAGAATAAAATTATAGGTGCCAAATGAATGAGGATTCACAAGGACGAATAGGTAATTTTTTAAGCTGATAAAGTTAGAAGGACGAAATTCGAGAATGTTATCGAGTTTATATAAGTCCTTAACATACAAATTTTTCAAAAGCAAATATTGCGAAATTTCAAGGATACAATTTTAAAAGGATAATTTCAATACTTACTAGTCCGTATGTAACAAAAAATTGAATCTGATTAAATTTCACAGAGTTTCCTCTTTAATTTGATACCCATACTTCTTCTCTAAGCACATTTCACTGAATTTTTTAAATCATTTTTCGGATTACTGACGTCAAAGTGAAAAACTAAAAATGCAATTTTACTATAATTGGCCTTTGGTTTCGCGAATATATTGATTTTTGTGTGTACAATTTACTATCGCACGGTGTTATATGGACATATAATTTTGCCATAATGAGCTAGAAATTTATAAAAAATATTAATTATTAAATAAAATAACAAAATAAATATAGCCAATACTCGTCAAGAAAATGAAGTTTCTATTATTGCCATCAGTGCAAATTACAAATCCTGAAAATTCCGGGATCCCGAGATTAACACTCCTAGTATGCACATGTCGTTAACTTATGTAATATAAAAAGGCCCTAACTCATTTTCGCTAAACATCCAGTTTTGTACGAAAGTCGGTAGATTACTCATTAAAATCATATTAGAACCTAAAAATAACTGCTGCAGCATAAAATTAGCTACCAGTCTTCAATAAATATAGAGTTTGAAAGGGGTTTATAGCTAAAGAACTTGATTTTCAATTGAGTTTTTTTTTATCACTGTATAGAAACAAAACTTGTTATATATGGCCTTTCTATGTTAAGGTAACGATATGCAGTATGTATGTATGTACTTACAAAGATAAACTAAATTGACACGCATCAGAAAACGTTTCCAATACAAAACTGCGGGATATCCAGGGTGGGTGGTGTAGATGGCAAGTGTGCGAGTCTGGCAAAGCAAGAAGGTGATTTTTGGCATGTTTTTTATTTGTACTCTTTTGAATGTAAACAGTATTTATGATGAAAGCATATTAAGCTTTGCATAACAGTTAGGTGATTCACAAGACGTGTTAACCGTCGTAAAATCTTAAGCTTAAAATTTATTTATGTAAAATAACGGTTAAAATGGTTTTAGGAGGGACTACATAATTACACATATATTTTGCACCAGTTTAAAAACGTTTCGCTGTAGGTAGAAATCCTCTAAAGTCATTTTAATCATTATTTTACATAAAAAATTGTTAAGCTTAAGATTTTACGACGTCTTGTAAATCCCCTAAATATATTTCGGTGGTCATAAGCAATAACCGCCTAAGTCGACTTAAGAAAGAATTGATATAGATATATGTTATCGTATTCTGTAACTAAACTACTATTCCACGGGTATGTGCAATCCCCATCTCGCCCGCTTAGGGGTTTTTCGACTTACGACGGTTATTGCTTATGACCACAGATTTATACGTTATCACATGTACATACATACATACATACATGCTTAGCGTAACGTAATTTAAATGGAAGCCAAACTGTGCCTAAAATCATTTTTGTTGTGAGTGAAACAAGAAAATTGAAATGCAGCAATGTTTACAAGCAAGCAACGATTTCGAAGCTGAAAACGAAAAAATAATAAAACAAATATGTAAAAAGAAACAGAGTGAAAAACTAAAAATAAACCACAAGTGCAACACATGGATTCATCAAAGAAAATACAGAGCGAGAGAGAGAGAGAGAGCTACACATATTTTGAAGCGGTTAAGAGAGTCAGAGATCAAATGCCGAAAGCAATGAATTGCGGTTTAATGCAATAATGTAGTTAAAATAAACAAATTTATTAACGCTGCATGTAAATTACAATTTTTGAAAGTTTTTACGCTTAAAATTTTATTTCAACTTTATAAGTACATACATATGTACACTTGTTTGAATGTACAGTTGTCCTCAAGTAATTAAGCCAGCGACATATTGACCAGTTTTGGCTGTTCTTCATTTGTTTATTTGATGTTTGTTAACTTTTTATATGTAAATATCTAGCTCATATGTATATGTACAACAAAACCATATATGTACATACATACATAAAAAAATTATAAAAATTGCACGGTTCAACAAAATTTGGTCGTATTTTATCTCACACACGGAACTGAACTCATTGATTTTTTTATGCTGATTTTAAGTGCATTTACTAAATTTTTTTAGTACGTCCAGTTTTTGAGAGAAAACAGCTGCGGTCAATAAGAGAGTGGCAAAAATCAACTTATGTTTATTTGTCTATAAATATAGTTCGATCCATGATACAATAAACAACTTTTTGATTAAAAATCAGATTTTTCACAATTGCTCAAATGTGAAAATTTCGAAGCGGCGTTAATAAATATTATAAATATAAAAGTTGTATTAACCTTTACCTTTTAAAAATAATTAATATCATATCGTAAAAATGTTTAAATTTCACATTAAATTCGATAACCACTCGCCAAAAACATTATTTTTAGATCGATAAAATTTTAGTGAATTTAGTTATTTGAAAATTTTTTTAGTGTCCTTATGTCATCTGATTATTTCACAATATGTATAGCTAGCCAGGCTATAACGATGATACGATTGTTTCTGATATATTTCAGACACTGAAATTACATACATATTTCGATTTTGTGCTTTTAACTGCATATCTTTCAAGTAACTTGAAAGTGGAAACTACTTTGGGACCCGTGGGCCTCATGACTTTCAGAGAAGTCAATATTTTCCATTTTACGTATACATACTTTGACAATACCGTTATTTCTTTGGGTAAAAATATATATTTTTTACTGTTCAATATTGGTGGGGGTGTGAAATAAAATTGATGATTTATTGTTAGTATGCAAACCTAGAACTACTAGTACTAGTAGTAGAACTACAGTACTAGTTCTGGACTTGGGGTTGGGAGCGGATGCGGAGGGGGAGTGGCACCTAAAACAGCACCCATTAGAAAGAGAATAGTCAAAATTGGAAAATAGGATAAAATTAGCATTTTTACAGAGAAAATGTAGACTCGGGTTACGCCAGCCACAGCGTGGCTGCGAGGTAAGCCTTCGGCCGCGCTTAGAAAAAATTACCCTCGTCAGTCCAACTCCGGCTACGCTGACCCCAGTATCTTTTACAAATAAGTCCATATTTAAAACCGAATTTATTAATAAATTTTTATTATTAAACTTTAAAAAAAAATCATCAAAATTTCAAACTTTTTTCAGAATTTTTAGAAAACTTTCGAATATGCCGTTTTGTAGTCAATTCAATTCAAGTTTAGTATGATATATAAAGTTCAAGTTTGAAATCACTAAAAATTACCGCTATTTTTTATTTTGACGACGATGAATACGTCTTACGTTTCGATATGGAGGCTATGCTCAAATGTTGTAGTTGTAATTTTTAGAGCTTCACGAAAACGCTTATACCACGAGAACTAAAGAAGCGATTTCAAAGAAGAGTGTGGCGTTTCAAAGACAAAATTCCAAACCTATCAACCGATTCATTTTTGTAAGTAAACAATTCGGTTTCTGTCGTACAAACAACGGTAAATATTTGCTTATTTTGGGGTCAATTTTAAGCCTTTAAAGTGATCTAGCAACTTATGATTTGCAGATATAACTTTCATTTACGGCTTATAGGTTCTTTGGAGCAATAGAACTATTTATAACTATAAATTCAACAAATATTGAGCACTTTAAGGCAACAAATTTTTGAAAAAATTAGCAATTTTTTTATTACCAAAACGTTCGAAAACCGCTCGAATGATTTTGTTTTTGTTTTCTTTAATCAAAAATTCGAGATGGTTCCTTTCATTTGGTATATAGGAAGTATTGGTTGATATCTTCTAAGTATGTATGTTTATTTGATTCAAATATATGGGCATAAATGATTTTCCACACAAAATCACTTCGTCATCGTTTTGCAAACACATGCATGCGCTGGAAGTGAGAGAAGGAGACAAAAAGTATGTGTGTCTATGTATGTATTTCGGCTTTTGAGTAACAGATTGCGCAATATTTATAAAAGGCAAAGGTGTAGGGGAATATGTAGATGAAGATTATGATAAACATAAAAGCAAAAACAAAGATAAATATAAAGAAATATATGAGGATGAAGATACCAATAAAAGTAAAGATGAAGATAGATTAAAATAAAGGTAATTTTAGAGAAAAGGATATAGACAGAGACTCAATTTGGGGACTATTTCGGGATTTTAGTGATTTTAGGAATTCTCGGGACTTAACCATATAAAAATCGACATTTTATCGGTTTTGTTATTAATATTTTTTATAGATTATGTTATCGAAATTTTTTATCGATATAGTTATTGATTTTGCTATCGATATTTTCGGAAGTTATCGATAAAATAAACGATATTTTTTATCAATTTTGTTACCGATATTTTAATCGATTTTGTAATCGATTTTTTATAGATTTTGTTATCGATATTTTTATCGATTTTATTATCGATATTATTACCGGTATTTTTATCGGTGTTGCTATCGATATTATCGATTTTGTTATCAATATTTTTATCGATGTAGCTATCAATATTTTTATCGCTTTTGTTATCGATATTTTTTTCTTAGGGTGTGCTTTCGTTTTTGACTTTTTTTAAAATTTTGATAATTTTTTTTTTGAAATTTTGATAAAATTTTTTTAAGTTTAATTAATTTTTGTGAACTTTTATTTATGTATGTGGTTTCTGTTATAGAGGGAACTACATATATTTTATACATACATACATACATATCGTCGTTTAAAGTACAAAACCGCGTATCAAGATAATACAAAACCGCGTAGGTGAGATTACATAAATTTTTGTTTAGTGAGTAAAAACATTATTTTTTCCAAATTGTTCTCTCTTTTTTTAAGGCAATCGAATTTCTAGCTAGTAAATATATTTCAGAACGAATGGATAAGGCTTGAGCTAAGAGCTTCATTGAGCAAATCCAATTTTTTACAAACAATTTTAGTTATGCGGTTTTGCAAAACGACGATACGCGGTTTTGTACTTTAAACGACGATATGTATGAACATGTATGTACCTATACAGAAATTTCAATTGTATCAAAATACTTTCCAATGACGATTTCTTCAATGGTTTAAGCGTATAAAAATGTCCGGTGCAGTTGAGGGATGTTTTATATGTACTATTAAAAATTGAAAATGCTTCGCAAACACTGGCCACAAGGCATTGAAAGTAAACAGTGTATTACTTGTACAAACTCCACAACATAAATCTACATAAAATAAAGAAATAAATGCAGAATGCCAATGCACTTTTCAACCCAAAATCAATAACGTATCGATGGGCACCAGCCAAGCGGATAAGCGAACGCATTTTGCTCACTAAAGAATGAGTGTGCATGCATATTTATGCAGTGGGAACGTATCGCGGGCGCTTCTCTTCTGACCCCTCGAGTATCGCTTGTTTTTGCTGGCATATGATAGGGTGGATGGGGTTTCCGGGAGTAATTCAACTTTAGCTCAAAAAAAATACCATATGTACATACAACTATGTATGTACATATGTACATATGTATGTATATTTTTATGTTGCACAACCACAGTTCAGTTATACTATATATCTTGCAGTTCCGTTTTGACTCCCTCCCGCTCAACAACCTTAAATTAGGCGTGACTCTATCCGTACATTCAGATATCCAAATATTCCTAGTTACGAATATTCAGTTGATATCCGTTCATTTTATTGTTCGGAGATTCGAATATACAGATTTGTTATATATTCGAATATCCGGATTATCCGGATAGTAAAAAATTTGGATAGAACTCCCAGCTCTACTTAAAATGCATAAGCACACACAAATACATAATCACATACACATGTAAATTTGTATCGCATTGATATTCGTCTGCTCCTGCAAATGTTAGCGCCATTGACTTGTGTACTCTTGGACATTATTTTACAAAAGGCGCGCGCGACCGTTAAGTAACTCATTGAAGGAGAAGCACACACATCCGAACTTTGGAGGAAAAAAAATAAACAAAACAAAAAGGCAAACGAATGCAATGTAGAGACATTTGTGAAAGTAAAGAAATAGATACCAAAAATTTTCAAAGAAATCGCTGTCGAGCGGAGAATGATTTAGCGAAGAAAGGTGGTGAATATTTCCCATTCAGCAGGGTGTTCCAGTACGCAGTTTTTCCATTGGCTAATTAGACATCATGTTAGTGTTGTTGTTACTTATATGTGTTGCAAAGGAATAGAGCTGCGTATCGTTAAAGTACAAGTTTCAAAGCACTGAAAATTACTGTTGATTTTTTAGAATTTTTTTATGATAGGTGTTGCGTATTATCTTATATATAATAATAGATTTTGTCAATAAGTTACATGGAAGAAAATGCTGCATACCCTTGACAAAAAAAAAAATCCTTGAAAATAAACAGTAACTTGTAGTGACTTGAAATTTGCACTTTATTATACTAAAATTGAACTGCATAGAACTCGAAACTTTTCTAAAAATTATGAATAAAAAGTTTGAAATTTGTATGAACATTTTTTGTGAACTTTTTTCAATCTTTGAAACTGTTACTTACATATTTATGTGGTTTCTGTTATTATATTAAATTCAATTTGGCCCCGTTTAAATTGTGAAATGAAAAAGAGCTTTTCATAAAATGCACTAAATGATTTAACTGTTTAATTTTTTTCATTCATTTTTTTTTTTAAATAAAGGCTTCTTATGGGGAATGTTTTTTTTATTTTAATATTATTATTATATGGAAATCAAATTAAAGGTAAAAACTTGTACTTTTATCTAAATTATGAATTTTTTCCAAAAAAACGTAATTTTATGAAAAAATTGCTACATTTTTTTCGTTTTTTAATAGTCTTGGCTTATAAAAGAGTATGTAGAAATAAATAAAAAATAAATAAAATACCGACTCCTGGGTAGAAGAGCTACCTATCTCGGCAGCGATTGAAAACGCCCTATCTCAGAAAACTTTTCAATATCGCCCTACTTCAGCATTTGTTTGAAAACACCCTATCTCAGAATTCGGTTCAAAAACGTCCTATATCAGCTGAAAATTAAACATATATTGAATATGTGCTGAGATTGGGCTCTTTTGAATCGGCAGCTGATAGGGCGTTTTTAAACCGAATTCTGAGATAGGGCGTTCTTCAACCAGATTCTGAAATAGGGCGTTCTAGAAAAGTTTTCTGCGATAAGGCGTTTTTGAACTGGCTACCGAAATAGGGCGATCTTCGCCCTATAATACATTTGCGGAGCTTCTCCTCTGAATTGTGGCGTGCGCCTTGATGTTGTCACACAAAGGGGAGGGACCTACAGTTTTACGCCGAGTCCGAACGGCGATGGTATTTTTATGAGAAGCTATTTTCATTGCATAAATATACTCGGAGGTTTGCCATTGCCTGCCGAGGGGCGAAGAAAATTAGAAGAAAAAAAACTTATTTATTTTATGTTGGGTTGAATCATTCGGATTTATGGTTAATTGGCTGGCCAAATTAAAATAAGAATAAAGGAAAAGGTTGGTAATGAAAATAAAATGAAAGTTTCATAATTAATGCAAAAAAAAATTATATTAGGAAAGTACCAGTTATTACCTTTAATTTTATGTACATATTTTATTATGATCTGTTAAGTTTTAAGAATTTAATGTTTAGTGATATTAAAAGTTATGTGCAGGTATGTATTCTACGATATTAGATACACATTTTCCGCCTCTGGCAACACCGACATTGTCTACCACGAAAAATCAGCTGTTTATGGTTATGGTACCTATAATCGATGATATGTAATGTGGTTATGGTTATGTCAATGGTTATGGCACTGGCGTTATGGTATGTCACCACTAATTTAATCTTAAAAGTAGGTACTATCGATCTGTATTTTTAGTTTTTCCATAGGGTTGGTACTCTTTTTGTGTTCCCATAAAAGAAAAATAAAATGCTTTCCCAGAAATGTATGACTTTCATACGTGCAATAAGTACTGTAATTCCAGTGGGTTATCTTTCCCCTCCTTATCATTCCCAACTCACATCCCATACAACTCGCTAAAATTAAACACACCACAATCAAGCAATGCGCCCGCTTGCGCGCAACGAGCGAATTCGGTAGAAAAAACCATGTAATAAAACAACAAACATAACATTAAATACTCACCATTTTAACCCCGCATTTGAAAACACAATGCAAACATTTGAAATGGCGAGAGGTATATGTATGCACTTGAGTATGTGCCCTGCGTTGATTTTGTTGGAATTAAATCCCTTCTCCAAAAGAATACTTTTTAATGTCTACACTTTTCACTTAATAACCATTAGCACAAATTACTATTTTACCATTGTATACTTTTGTATAAAATAAATTTAAGAAATGCGTTTTCGACCGTCAGCCGACATTTGTCAGCGAGCAACGAACGTGCATGTAGCTCAACGAATGGCTTCGACAATTCGACTTTTGTATGAAGAAAAAGGTGCGTGGCGCACGAGACGAGAATCCACAGCGGTTTGTTGTTGGTGCGCGTATGCCAGCGCCTGTTATTGTTTGTGTTGTAACGTTGGTAGTCTGGCACACTTCTTTATATTAGTTTTTTTTTTAACATAAATTGTATTCAAATTGTTAATTTACTATACGTTCCGTCAGTTTTCCTAATCTGTCACATTAACTCACAAAAAACTTTTGCAATTTAGCTGCAATGAACTAGCCACAATTGCTTTGAAATTTCCGGCACTGAATTTTTTCATCTTCGCCATTTATACTTTTCACAGCCTTTATCAGCTACTACGCTTTAACATCAAATTCGCTGGTGCTCGTCCGCCGTGCTGCCGTTCTACGGTCTCCGTGCCATGCCCGCCTTGGAACGAGTATACCGCTCCTGTAAGTGTACTGCCCCACTTTCGTTTCTTTCAACTTTTAGTATCTTCACGATTCACAAGCCGATTTTACATTTATTACAAACGTTTCTAGCAGTTTTTTGCTCACTTTTAACTTAAAAATTGTTTATATACTCAACTTTTTACTGCACAAAATTTACTTTAAAAACGCCAAACGCGACACGATGCTTTTCGCAGCGAACGAACAGTGAAACCGAGAAGCGAAAGACGAGCGAACGATGGCTGACGGCATTGCCAGGCAAAATTTATTGAAGATTCTTGAAATACACTCAGAAGCAAATGAATTTCTGAATTAAAAAATGAATTCAACCAAAAAAACATGAACCAAAAAAGATCCATTCATTTACATATACAGAAAGTCAATAAAGTTTAGGTACAGCGAATTTGTTAGAATACGGGCAACTATTTTTTAAATATTTTATTTTTCGCTCATTTTTTATAAAAATATGGTTAATTCTACAACAAAAACCCCAAAAAGAAAAGCTCCAAACCTTGTGCAAAATTAGAGAAAATTCTGCAAAATTTCATTCAAATATTGCACTTTTTATTTACGCTCTCTAGAAAAAATTTGAGTATGCAGTTTTTCAGCCCATTCAATTTTAGTATAATAATGTGCAAGTATGAGGAAGCTAGGACTTACCATTGATTTTTGGGAAATTTTTTTGTTTAAGGTGTCGCACATTTTTTCCATATAAAAAAATTATCAAACGCAGAACGTATACTTAACCGCAGTCTGTGTACGCAGAATTTTGTAGATTACTGGAGCCCTCAGTGTTGCTTACTACAGTGTTGCCACTGATCAATGCCTTTTCATAAACTACCTTTTCAACTACAATTTTTCGTGCTATAATATATCGTAGCTAAATATAAACTACTTAGTTTTCAACAAAAAACCTTATTCATTAGTAAATTTCAAATAGTTTAAACGTATTTTGAATAGGAAATTATAACTTTTTTACCATCTGCAAAACTGACGAAGTGGCAACAATCTATAGAAGGAAGAAATCAGCTGACACGGAAAAATTTAAATTCCGCAGCTTTCTGCGCTTCATTTAGATGACGCTCTGGTAAGATAGATCGTGTCAGCTGACTCGGGTTTACGTACCGGTAGGTTTACGTTCTTGACTAATTTAAGCTTTAATTGTAGCAGTGCTGGAAATTTCCAGTGGAATATTAGTTTAGGTACTAAAATTTAGGTCAACTCGCACACAGCCTAAAACTACATAGGCAACAAGAATGATACAATTAATAGAATTGTTCGCTGCACCGTGCATGGGCAACTAATGGGGCAAGCAGTGTTCCCACCCTGAAAAATCAAAAGGCAGTGCCCAAGACGCATCCATATAAGAGTATGTTTAGATATAAACATAATCTCAATCAAAGCTAGTTTTTAATCACCATGTTTACACAGGCTCAGATTATTAGCCGTCAAATTTTTGTGCTTGTTATTCTCATATCTCAAGGAAAAGTTACGTTTCTTCTCTGTACCACCCTACCGCTATATTAGCAATTTCAATAATATTTAAACTTAATATTTTATTAAAAAATACCTTTATAAACCTTTTTTCCTTGCCAGCTGCCATTTCTGTTTAGACTGCTTTTACACAGTTCAAGTATGACTGCTTTTACACAGTTCAAGTGTTGAATTCAATTCTGCTTGCATATGCAAGAGAGAGGGTGAGAAGAAAAGGGACGAGTACGCATGCGTATGTACGGTCAAGTCGTTTCAACTTTCTTGCTTTGCTTTTGAAATTTTCGTTGTTTCTTATTTAAAGAACCAAAAACTTTAATTCAACAGAATTGAAGCATGTAAAAGCAAATAGAAAACACAAAAGAGAATGATCAAAAATTGCTTTCAAGTACTTGAATCATGTAAATCGGGTGTTACTTTTACATTTGGCATTTCCCCTCTTCAGCGCAAAAATAATCGATGAAACTAGGATGGATACCGAAAAGTTATCGGTTTATTCTGAGATTATTTTATAATTACAGATTATGTTGGGAGGAATTTTGTATGGCTAATCCATTTCTTTAATTACAGAGGGAGTAAAACTCGAAAATTATATTATATTATATTTCAATGTAGTATAAGCATATAAGTAAAAATCCCGTGTATTTTGTTATTGATATTTGGTACTTAAAATCGCTTAAAAATTACTGAAATAAACCACCGACAAAATACAAATAAAGAAGCAAAACAGAAATAGCAAACTTCAAAATTACGAACCTCACACAGTTTTTTCTTAATTGCTATTACAAATGGTTGATTATCAATTGGTCAGAACTGGGCCCATACTCCGTAGTTCGAATCGATAGTAAATTTGTTCGAATTCGAAAGTTTGGTACTATATAAGTGTTAGGCGTTCGAATGTAAATTGTTTTCGATTCTGTTCTAATTGGTTCATGCATTTTTAGCTCGTCGATACTGTTTAGTATTCGCAATCTTTACTCGGTACTTGACAAAAATTATCGATACTACTCAGTACTCATGAAAAGTTTCGACGTCTGTACTCGGTTCTCGTATCGTTCTATCACAAATTGTGATTATAATATTAAAAAATTTAAAATATTAAAAAATTTACATTAAAAAATGACTACGCTGCGTCCATTCACTTGCGATGATCTCTTCAAATTCAATAATGTGTGAGTGCAACGTTTTGCGTGCAGTTTTTTAAGTGTTCTAGCTCAGCCATTGCCTAAGATTTTATAAAAATTATGCCATATTTATTAATTTACAGCAACTTCGATCCATTGACTGAAACTTATGGGCTTTCTTTTTACACACAATATTTGGCTAGATGGCCTGAATACTTCCAAGTGGCCGAATCGCCAAGTGGTCAAATAATGGGTTATAGTAAGTAAAACATAAAGCCGTGAGATGTTTACTAACCGCTTGTTTATTCTCTCGCGCAGTTATGGGAAAGGTAGAAGGACACATGGAAAATTGGCATGGCCATGTAACTGCATTGACGGTTTCACCTGATTATAGGCGTCTAGGTCTGGCTGCATTGCTGATGAATTTCTTAGAGGATATCTCTGAAAAGTATGTTTGAGTATTAAAAAAAAATCAGTATGTATTTGCTTTATGTCTTATACATATATCTTCAGAAAACGTGCCTACTTCGTTGATCTATTCGTGCGCAAGAGCAATCAGGTGGCAATAAATATGTACCAAAATCTGGGCTATATAATTTACCGCACCATACTCGATTACTATGCAGGCGAACATGACGAAGACGCTTATGGTATGCATGGAAAAGTTCATATTATATTCTTATTTTCTTGACTAACATACAATGCATTTTTTTTGTTTAGACATGAGGAAGGCCTTATCTAGGGACGTGGAAAAGAAATCTATTATACCATATACACATCCGGTACGGCTGGAAGATTTAGATACCAATTAAGATTAAAAAGCGCATTTATTTGCTGCTTGCGAACATTACAACAACATAAGCATGCCTTAACATTAATAATTCATAAATAAACATTACCACAAAGTCAAGCAAATTATTTGCATACATACATACAATAAATATTATAAATATATACCTTCTGACATGTGGCTAATTGGATCGTGTTAACCGCTTTTGCAATTATTTGAAGCTGCTAATACATATGTTTGTATGTCGTTTCCAAAGTGAATTTTTGTAGTATGTATGTGCTAGCTATCTTTATACGTAATGGCTAAACAACTTCAATTCTGCTCTTAGGAATGTAACTAATTCTTAAAAAAAAAACTATACACCTGTATTGTTTGTACACCGTTGAAAACAAAGACATGAGCTCTGCATTTCTTTTGTTTACTACTTCTTAAAGCAGCACCCCACAACACATTTATTCAATTATCAGGTAATTTCAATGTGAACAAGATAGAAAGCATTCTACCAACTACATACATGTAGGTGTATATAGTTACTTTAATATAGAAAGGTCGTATCTCGCATCGTCGCTGAAATACAAAAGCCGTAACTAACTAAAACTACAAAGTCCCTTTTTGATTGATTGTGATACATATAATCGATTAAAAAGTCGCCACATCGTTTTTAGTTAGTCACGGCATTTTTGCATTTCAGCTACGATGTGAGAGGAGGCCTTTCTATATTAAGGTAACGGATATGTATGTTATAATCCTTTAAAAATATGTTTGAAAATTTACTTTTTTTCAGATAACAGCACGCCAGCTACATCAAGCCAATGCAAGTCAACCTCCCTCAATCATGGAATAACCCGAGTGGCTTAGAAAAGCTCAAATTTAAATTTGCAACATTCTAGTCTGGCGTTTTTGAGTCTTGCGAGTTCAATATGGTTAAATAATTACTTTTCTTATTCTACATCTGTTCTTTGAAAAGCTATTACTATTTCTTGATATTGCGAAAGTAAGTAACTACATATGTATGTATAGTTATGGAAGGTAATAATTGGAAAGGATATCGTTTACCTTAATTCACAAAGGCCCTAACCAACATTTTTTTTATTTTCCAGGAGAAGTAAAAAAACATAAAAAGAGTATCAAAAACAAATAGGCTCTTTAAAAGTGGCATGAAACTCCGTTATTTTTGGTACTAGCACTTTAAAATTTTAACTAAAGGTGTATTTTAACAAATCCTACTAAAATCTTGAAAAACGCAGCTTGAAAAAAGTTTGGTTAGGGCCTTTCTGAATTTAGGTAGCGATATGCAGTTTTCTAATTAATATTTTACTTGGCTTTTATAAAAAAAGGTATTTGCACACCCTCAAGAGAAATTCAAGTATTTAATTTTTTTCGCTAAACAGGCTACCAGCTAGAAAAATGGGGAGTGTGTAGACACTGCCTTATAGCCACAAGCTCCGCAACCGTGGATCCCAGCTTGACTTTAAGTTCACATGCCCAACGTTATGCTACTTTAGATGAAACTATCCGCACACCGGTAGAGAATCATTTAAACTTTTTAAATACCTACAAACAGTCCGCTGATCCATTTTTGGCTATAATCCAATAATTTTTCGACAAAGTGCCACAACATAAACGTGTTGCCTTCAAAACTGATATTCTCAATTATACCTACAAAATGTACGCGGAAATTAAGGACTGAATGATAAAAAAAAAATAAATGGTGCTGAGTGAATTTAAAATTTGGACATTTCTTTGCATCGAGGATTTGATATTCTATAACGAGGCATTGGTCCAACTCCGCCAACTTCGTTATATCGTGGTTTTTAGTAAATACGTAGCTAGACTTATAAAAATTAATAAACATTAAATAACGGCCAAACTTAATAAAACGCAAAAAAAGGCAAATAAAGGCACTAAAAACAGGAAAATCCGAAAAATAAACCAAAAATACGTATATTTCAGGAACTTTTATTTTATAAGTAAAAAGAGAAAAACTATGAACCAGTTTCATTATATGAAAAATTTGTACTATGATCCTTTGACTATTTTCTCCTCTCGAGTTTTTAACTCCTACAACTTTAATCCCTATAGTTGTAGTAACAATTAACCACAAGATGCATTTTGAACTTTTCTGGCAACATTTTCATTACATTTTCGCGAAGAAAGGCCTTGGATATACTAAACGTGCGCTCGACGTGAGCTGATACAAGTGGCGCTCAATTCCCCATAAATCAACTTTTAAGGCAAAATTTTTCGTCCGACATATTGATTTCATCAAATTGCCACGGTATTTATTATAAGAGAAAAGAATAAAAGTCAATCAATAATCAATATATTAAGACAAATATCTTCCAGGTCATCTATAATTATTATTCAAGGACTTATATTATAAAAATCCTTTCATAATAATTATCAGAGAGATAAATATTTTTTAGTATTCGACTTATATTATAAAAGTTTTTTTATAATAATTATGAGTGCGAAAAAATTTTTTAGGTCTTAAAAGACGGGAGCATTTCAGGATTAGTTGGGGACCAGTTCGGCGCTAGGTAGGGACCATTCGGGACAAGTTGGGGAGCAGTTTATCTCAATGATAAATATTATGACAAGACTTTTATAATATAAGTCTCAAAATAAAAGTCTTTGAAGACTTAAAAATATTTATCTCGCTGATAATTATTATGAAAAAACTTCTATTATATAAGTCTTAAAAAAATAGTTATCGATGACTTAAAAATATATATTTTTTTTTTTTTTTTTTTGTAATTTAAAGTTACTTCCTAATTCTTTATAAGAAGAATTAATTGGCCAGCAAAAAAATATTTTTTAAATCTTCAAAAAAGAGATTTATTTGACAGAATTTTTTCAAGAATTTTTTAGATTTTTGAAATATTAATCTTCACTTGAAAGATTTGTTTACGAAAATATTCTGGCAACACTCATTTCCGCTCCAACACACACGATTGTTGTTGCCGTGCTGCTATGTGCAGCAAACGCACGGTTGTATTGTTGCTTGATACACGTTCACAGCCAAACGGCTTTGGTCGCTGAGGGCCGTACGGGTTTTTTCCATGAGCAATTCCGATTTTCGCTGTCGTTGGCATTACCCAATTACAAAGAATGCACTGTGGAGTTACATATGTATTTGTACACTGACATATGGCATATTTTTGATTAGGGATATATAATTTACATTACCCCATACATACGTATACACGAAGTATACATATATAGTACATTCATACATATGTATATTGACATATTTATCCTGAAACTAGAAGATATCGATTTTGCGTTGATCGTCATTGCTGAAACTTTAGACAGATTGACTACAAAAAAGGTCGAAATGGTCACTGTGCGGAGCATAGTTCACAAGCCGTTCCCATTTGCTTCGAAACTGCATTGCAACCCTGAAACGAAATGGCCGCAAATAATACGGCGAACAACCGAACACAGCCGAATCTTGCCATGTCAACGATTTCAGACGAACTGGGCACGGTTGCCAATCTAGTAAAATGTTACCAGAATTGGTACTTTGACACTTAAGTTTATGATTTTTCAAAAAGTGTATTTAATCGATTCGGAAAAGGCAGAAATCATGTATGTACATACATACCTATGTAAACCTCTAGGCAACTTTAATACAATCTCGAAGGTGTAAGTAACGCCCATTGTGTATGTCAAAAGAAAGAAAAGGTTTTTAATACTTTGGGTTATCTTTTTAAAATTGTTGGAGACATTTTGTCCAAGTGTGTGGCAACCGTGGAACTGGGTACAAATGGACGCGATTTGGCAGCGGCGAAGCAATGGTGTATACAACAACAAACAGCTGAGTAGTGCTGCCACATAGCTGGAACGAAAAGTACCATTTCATCGATGGAAAATGCCTTCTGAGACCAGCACCTCATAAATTAATAGATGGTTAGCCAAGTATTTCGGGCGCTTGCAAGCGATTACTTTTTTAATATATCCATTCAGCTGTTATGTCGAATTCGTCCTAGAAACCTAAAAAATGCAGCTAGGACAGTTTTATGTGAACTGTGCAAGTTATTTTTGACGTTAGCTAAAAAACAATTCTGTATGCAGTCTAAGGCATATTGAACAGGTAGTATCAGCAAACGTTGATTGTGGGCATTGCAATGGATGGATCAGTGCTTTTTGAAGCAAAAAAATTTAGCACGAGAGTTGCACAAATATAATTTCGATTTTTTTTTTTTAATTTTCGTTTATATTTCACACGGCCTTTATTTTATCTAAAATTTTTAATGGATAAATGAAAGGGGTACATCTAACACGCTACTAACGTGACGTTGTTGTTGTAACATCATTCAAGCTCCCCGGAGTTTTTGGGGAGTGATGCTGGAGTGCCCGTCCTTGTCCAGGTATACATTTGTACGTAAATCTGGGTCGTTCCGGTTACGTAGATCCCACTGTCGTGGGAACTCTTCATGCATGACTACGCGAATTAGGTCGAAGAAGATTTGAAGACACGAGTTGCTTTCAATCTTTGGTTAGTTATGAAGATTAGTAAACAGCTAGAGTGCAGAAAAAGATGCAGAACTTGAGAGTTTCAATGTATTTGATATGTGGCATCCCCATCCACAGCAAGAAGGCGAGCGAGTCGTAAAATGAAAAATCATCGGTCAGGCAGCGACGTTGTCGACTGCGACCCAAAGCACAACGGCACAGCAACGACAACGATTACCAACCGGGCACAGCGCATACGGCAGAACGCACAAACAAACATACGCACGCTCACACAAACACCAGCTAGAGCACAATGAACGCGCAGTCTTGTATTTGAAATAAAATCCGGAGAAGGGAAAGGGAGGACAACGAAGCGAACCACAAAAGAGAGATGAAGATAAAACGAGGAAAAAATGATGTCGATTTTTGTTCGTCGCTCGCGTAGACTGCGAAACTTGAAATTGAATTGAAAATTATTTTTACTGTCGTTGGTGTAAAGGAGGCGATTTTGATGATAAAGTAAAGTTTTCCAAGCGTAAACGAGCCATTATTGACCAATTTTGAATTGAGGTAAGTGCAAAATTGTGTTTTTTAGAAGTAATAGAGCCACCTGCATATTTAAAATTAAATTAGGCGATGTATATTGAAGAAAAGAAAGTGTTCCAAGTTGAGGGGAAACTCGATGTTGGGCTGAATTTTTAAAAGTGAATACGATTTTGTTCTCCCTTTAAAGCCAGGATGATTATTGGACACACAAAGCAATCTATGAAGCAAACTCGTAAAATTAAAAAGACTCCATAATGGCAAGTCAGTAGCAGCCAAAAAAGAAATTAATTTGGTTTTAATGTTGAGTTTTAATTTTGGAAAAATATTGATGAGTTTATTATAGATATGTAGTGTACCCACTAGTAGTTTTCCAATTTTTAGCGAAATAACCAGCATACGCTGTCATCTTCCCTACAGCCATTACGATTCATCCACCACCACTAATACCATTGTCATTATCATCACTACCACAGTTGCGAGTGTGGTACCAATACCAGCAACCACCAGTGCAACCACTGTTTTGCTAACCAACATTGCCATCGATCGATCCATCTGCCGAACGCGATAGCTGCGGCGGCAATAGCACCGGGCATACACTTTTAGAGGAAAATACTTTCGGAAACGCCAACGTGATCGCCACCTTTAACACAGCAGCGGTCTTCGATATGACAACTAACAAGGACATTGCGTCGTTCTTCGAGAATGGCAACACGTACCAATTCGAGTACTGCTATAAACTTTATCCACAAGTGCTAAAATTAAAGGCAGAAAAGCGAAGCAAAAAACCACAAGAGCTGATACGTTTGGACGATTGGTATCAAAACGAGTTGCCAAAGTTGATAAAAGCACGAGGGAAGGATGCCCACATGATATACGACGAGTTGGTGCAGACAATGAAATGGAAGCAGTCTCGTGGAAAGTTTTATCCACAGCTCTCGTATCTGGTGAAGGTAAATACGCCGCGCGCTGTTATGCAGGAGACAAAGAAAGCTTTCCGTAAGCTGCCCAATCTTGAACAGGCCATAACGGCACTCTCAAATCTCAAAGGGGTTGGCACCACCATGGCATCGGCGCTATTGGCAGCTGCTGCACCTGATTCAGCGCCATTCATGGCAGATGAGTGCCTAATGGCAATTCCAGGTACGTATTGAAAGGATTTCATTATTCCTTTGGACATATAAAAATAAATAAAATAGCGTTAGGCTAGAGTGACAAATATAATATACCTAGTAAAATGAATAGAAGAAATATACAAACTAAGAAAACATTTACGTTAGTATTTGCTCAGTTTAATTGCTTTGGTTGCTTTGAATTACAGAAATCGAGGGTATTGATTATACCACCAAGGAGTACCTCAATTTTGTGCAGCACATTCAGACTACTGTTGAGCGCCTAAATACCGAGGCTGGCGGCGAAACACCGTTTTGGTCGCCACATCGCGTGGAGCTGGCTCTCTGGGCCCATTATGTTGCGAATGACTTGAGTCCAGAGCTGTTGGATGAAATGCCCGGACCAGGCGCTGGTGGCGGTGCAAATACCAATGGTAGTGCAGTAAAGGCAGCAACACAGGCAGCTAAAATAATTAGTGGTGAGGCTGACGATACAAATGACGGCGATGATGAAAGTTTAGGTGCAGGTGGGATGTCAAAGCTATTTTACCTTTTTAAGCTTACGTTTTTTTTTGAGTGAAAAAAATTTACTTTCAGCTGAAAATGATCACACCAACACAGCACCCATTGTAATAGCGGCTAGTGCTTTGCAGGATGGCGATTCTAACTTTGTTTCGAACGACTCCACTTCACAAGAGCCCATCATTGATGAGAACACCACACAGACCACTGCTACAACCTCAACCGACGATGGCGAAGTTGGCACACCACTCGCCTCAGATTCAGAGAGCAACTTGGAGGCACCAGAAAAGGCTAAACTTAAACACAACAACAGTAATAGCAGCATAAATACAAACACAAATAGTAATAGCGACATTGAAGGCATTGGCCACCTTGTGAGCAACAGCCGACAGAAGGAAGCTGCCGCTACGGTCGTAGGAAATGGCAACGGTAATGGAAATGGTACTTTAGCGAGTTTGGTTGCACCTGGTAGTGATGGAGAAAACAGCAGTTGCTTGCGTTCAACGGGAAATGAGGAAGGGAGCGAGGAAGATGAGGAAGACGCAGAGGACGAAAGCAGTAACAGCAACAGCCGCCACATCGGACAGAGCCACAAGTCAATAACGCCAGTGTTTGGCGGTAATGATGCTATAAATTACACCACAGCCATCGCTAGCGACTCCAACAACGATTCCGCCCTCAGCAGTGTTGTCGGAGCCGTTGTTGCGCAGAAGCGAGCATTGCAATGCGCCGATGGTGGCAGCGAAGTCGACGGAATCTTAACATCAGATGAAGCACACAGTCAACCAGAGCTGAAGAAAGTACGAAACGAATAAGTTACAATGGATAAGCGGTTTAACTAGAGCGTAATTAAAATATAGCATATAGAGTGAATGCGCGCTGCCGGTGGGGCAGGAGAAAAGACACAAACCTAAAAAATAACGTAAAGTGCCGCAAGACGAATGATCGGAGTAGCGCGCGCAGCATTGCAGGATCACATTCTTTAACATTAAGTAAAATTTTTACAGATAACACCTTAACAAAGAAAAAAAAAAAAAACAAAAATGTGGAAATTAAACAGAAGAGTAAAATAAAAGCAGCCGAACGATGAATGGCTAAGGAAAGCGATTACCGACAGAAGCGCAGACATGCTGCGTTCCAAAAATTGCAGCTATGTACTAGTAACAAATGCCTTGAACTTACTCACTGAACAAATAAATACCCAGTTACGATACAATGTAGGCACAGTGCTTTTTGGCTTGTCCTAAAGCTTTAACCTCAGATTAAGGCTGTGTACTACTGCTGCCGCCTTCTGTTGAATTTGCATTTCACTTTACACTTTTAATTCACAAGTTTATTTGGTTTTTATTTTTTATTCTTCATACCACATTATTTTTTAAATAATTGAGGAGGTCTTCAAAATAAACACCTTCTTGAATTAAAAAAATATATAATATTAGTTTAAAAATAATTTTTACTTAATTTATCATTAAAGAATATTTATTTCTGCATTTTTCCCCAACAAAAAGTAACTGCAAGTAAAAGTACATCTAATTAAATAACTAGTAAAAAAAAAACGTAAAGTACTTCTTTGATTAGTTTACACTTAATGTAAAACGAAACTACGCAAATACATACATATACTTGGATACAAAAAAGAGTATTCAAAATCAAAGTTGAGACGAAAATGACTAAACAGTAAAAATCATTGCAAAATCATAACGCAAATTTAAATAATAAAAAAATACAGTAAGTAATGCAAATTATTTTTAATTAGTAATGTAATGTATACTACTTTAAAGCAAATTATAATGCCACACACACACACACATATATACATACTTATTACATGCTAGTGTACATCTGCATCCATATCCACAATCATTTTGAAACACTTGCAAACATTATTTTACTATAACAATAAACAGTGATGAAAAGTTAAAAATCCAAAAATATGGATATGTTTTCGGCTACGAAAAATAAGCTCAACATAATTGGATAAATATCTATGTACATATGTACATGTGTCAATTTCAATTTATGTATACCGCATTCGTGAGACACCTTGCACTGGCACATTTGCATACACAATTTGTAGGTTGCGTTGCATAAAAGTCAACTGCCCCTTTGGAGTTTAATCGCTTGAAAGGCACAAATTTGGTTTTATGTAGATTGCTAATATTTTACTCGCAATGTTTCCTTTTTTATTTAAGTCTACTTAAAAAGGTTAATAGAAATAGAGGAATATGCAAAAGTGATCAACAAATCCACTACTACCTTAAATAGAAAGCAAAATAAGAAATACAAATTGAAATTTTTTACAATAGCGCATTTACAATACATATAGAGAGCAAAAAATAAAATTATAGCAACAAAAATGAAAAATATTCGACCTAATCGCGAAATCCATGTGAACAAATATTCCCAAAAAATTATAAAGCAAACCAAAAAAAAAAAATTCTCAATTTGTTTTTGTTTTGCCTGTACATTATGGGAACGATTTATTCACATGGAATTGGCTATAAGGATGATTAAACCAGGCAAATCGAAAAAAAAAACTTAATTTAAGGTACACGTAGTTATAGAAATCCTTATATACATACATACATACATATATTAAAAGCGTGAAAAAAACTGAAAAAAAACCCAAAATAAATTTAAAGGTATAAAATATAGGTAATAAAATTTTTGTAGTGAAAAAATCAAAAGGGCAACATACATAAATTGTAGCATATAAAACAGGGCTGAGTTTAACAAGGCAACATGTTAACGATTCCGAGTTGAAAATAAATGTCGTCAGGTGACCACAAGATTTGATGGTTGATGTCGAGGATGCAAAGTAAAATGAGTACATAATTGCAACAGCAACGGTATGTAAACACGCAAATGACTATAAAAAGTAATACAAATAAACAAAAACTAAAAAAAAAGAATTTAAACGAGACTTAACTGCTTAAATTAAATTTGCTTATGCGTATACATCTCGGAGGAAATCTATTAACGGACAATTTCTTTGAAAAGTAAGTATGGAAATGTCATCTAAAATGCCTATGTTCATTGCCAATTACAAGGATATAGCCTACGTAGTTGAAAGGCACCATGTATGGTCAATTATGTATTTGTTTTAAGATCTCCGATGATCTATTTAGGTGTTGCTAAAACCTATACAGCTCTGTTCCAGTCATGAAATGCCAAAGTTAACAAGTGTTCGTCGCAATATGAAACTCACCTGGAGGCACTGTTAAAAATATGTAGGAGGCTTGACTTCGTGGTGACTTGGAAGTTTGCACTGCTGTTCTTGTTGTAACAGCACAAAGATTCCCCAAAGAGTTTTATGCGGAGTGTTGGAGTGACAGTGCTTGGTCTGATATAAATCTGGGTCGTTCCGGTTACGTACACAGGGCTGTCGTGGGAACTGAAGTTTGTGCTCTTCATAATTGTTATAAAATTTAGCTAAAAAAAATATAAAACGAAAGGAATTTACATTCTTAATTTAATCAAGAAAAATATATATATATATATGTACATATATACAGTCTTGCTTCACTTTCGTTTTATACGCAAATCAAAATGGCGTTCATATGTTCCGCCACATTCGAAAATGGCGCATTCGTTTCAATTTCCTTCGGATCACTCGCTACTTTTGTCAACGAGTAATTGCAGCTTTTACAAAAAAATGGCAATATCCAAACTTTCCAAAGTGGCAAATATTTGCCAACTTCCGCAAAGCACAGTGTTTTAACTTGTAAAGTAAAAATTACTGACAGAGAATTTAAATTCCGCATACTATACAATTGTGTACATACGTGAAAGTTTCTGCTTACGTTGAGGCATTAATTTTCCTACATAGAAATGTATTTTAGCTACATTCAAAATGGCCAACGACGATTCACATCGGCTTACTGCCGATGCATATGAATAAAATCGAAAGAAATAGGTATGTATGTAATTATATTCAACCATGCGGATGTATGAGCGTGTGTGTAAGCCGAAGCCGGCAAAACACCATTGCTAAGGGAACTGAAGCGCTAGAGGATGAAAGACAGCGTAGATTTGTGGCAGGTAGCAACTACGTTGCTGTTGCTATACACATAGCAGACAACTTTTGTTAGTATCCGGCAACACTGCACATTGTTGTTGGTTACACAAAAAACATGCATACATACATATATAAAAATAATATAAAATAATTACATATGTTTACATAAAAATAAAATACAAGCCAGGTATGTGCATAAGTAAAGAACTAAGTAAAACAGGCAAAGCAAGTGTGATGATAAATTAGATGCGAGGGATCAAGCGCGGAGTACAAAGCGAATGCTTGATGTGTGGAAAGTGGAAAGCAGGAGGACGCAGAAAGAAACTACCCCCGTGATTATGGTTGTATTGTAGTTTGTCGTATAAGTAAGTTTTGCTTTTGTTGTTATCGTATGCGGAAATGGTACGATGTGTGAATTGAAAAGTGCGCTGGTAGGCTGGTGTGTTTGCAGATATGTACGTATGTGTGTATATGTATGAAAGTACATTTTTAATGAATAACCCTGTTTCTGACTAGCGGTCGCTTGTTAGCAATACTTTTGTTGTAGCCAAAATTTGTTCGACATTTAAAAATAAGGGACGTTCCATAATAAGCAGAGCTAAGTTTGGAAATTATATTTTGTTAAAAGGGTTCCCAGCAAAGCAATCTACAGGCTCGCAAGAAGCCTTTCAAAACTGACAAAAGCGGCTGATGTTCGATAACCAGTGGCGATTGTACATATGTATGTGATGACCTACATACCCAGATCTCCAATTTTCCATTACCGTTGAAATCTAAATTTTTACTAACCGGTAAACGGCACGCTTGGCAACTCTACAATTGAGTGAAATTACTTTGTACATACTAGCAAATGCAGCACTACTAACAAAGAACTCTATTAGCGAGCTACTAAATACAATACACGCTTTTGCGCCAGCCTGTAGCCGTGATAGCCATTCAGTGGATAAGCAAAGTCGCTCAAGTGAGAATGTGTCGTTTTTGAGTGCGCATCGCACGGCGTAGTGGCAATATATATATATGTATATAGAAAATATCTGCAAGTAAATTTGCTGCTGCAGCAAAATTGTATATCAACAAGAATTGCTTAAGGCAAAAACCAAAAAACGCAAATTGAATTGGAAATAAAAGAAAAAGCAGAAATGTAAGCATTTCAACAGAAAGTGTTGAATATACATTAATAAATACTGAGAAGAAATAATAGACAAAAAAAGTTAATTTCAACAACCGTGCAAATGAAATCGAAAATATTTCGTGTCGCGGCGCATTGAAGAAAAAGTTCGGAGCGAGAGAAAAACGAAACGAAAACTGCTTTGCTTTGCGCTAGTGACAGAGAACTTATAATAATACATAATTGTACTTATAATAATAATTATAGTATGTTCTCTGTTAGTGATTTGGTGAAAGAAATTCACTTGCGCCTGCTGCTGCTGCTTTCACCACTGCCGCCCCCCGACTCCCCTATCTATTCCAGCAGCGCTTTAACGCACAACAACACCTTTTATGCCAATTTATTTAAATGTGTATGTACATACATATATATATATATATATATATATGTATGTGTATGTATGCACATATGTACATAAATAAATGATATACATAAATGTGTACTACAATGGCAAACGCATCTGCCCTGTGAACGCCAGCTGTCAATGAAGCGCCCACAAGCCGCTCAGCGCTCAGCAATATTGGCTCATTGTGCTCGAGTGCGCTCAATAGATGTACGAGTGGTTTTGATTGTTTTTTTTTTTCTTTAATTTGGGGTATTTCATGGTTTTTTATTTTATTTACATTTTTTTTTTCGAAATACTACATACATACATACATACATATGTACATACAGACAAACGCACATGCATATTAGAACTTGGCAGTGGTTCGCTTAATGATGCGCGACGTGCACACATACTTAAATATGTACATAAATAAATAAAATTATTGGAATTTCAAATAAAATCTGGTATGAAAAAGATTAAATTTTGATTGTGGCAATAAAAAAATGTGTGGGGCGGCTGCTGGAAACACAAAAGCAAAAATACAATAAATAAATTGTGGTTTCAGTGGAAATATCAGTACAAATATAACGACAGTGTGCGGAATATCTATGTATGTACATATGTATATTTGTGGTATTTTATTTATTTTTTAACAGCATAGTGTAACGTTTATGTGATACGCGCAAATTTTTTATTTATGTATGTATGTATTCTTTCTTTTCTCTTTAATTTTTTCTTCGCTACTCACCCAAATAAAATATAGTAACAATAGCTTGGACTTAGTAGGGGGATTTACATACATATGTATGCATGTATGTATGTAGCGCGCCGCACGTAACTAAATGGAGGCGTGTTGCTCTAGTCAGCGCTTATCATAATCCATAAACCATAAATACCAGGGGGGGCGCTGGAAAAGAAATGAAAAGGTTTACTTGCATTTAAAACTAAGAGCAAGTGGTATAAAACAAAAAAAAAAAAATTTGGTATGTATGTACTGCGCCCCTCAAATCATATTTGAATATGGTGTGGCTACTTCTCAACGGCAAAGAGATAATCTATAGATATCAAAAAAAAAAAAAAAATATTCGAACCAGAAAATGAGTGTTGATATGCAGAAATGTAGGTGTGTGCAAAATAATATTAACAAACTGGTTTTAAATGCTTAAATCGGGTGAAACGGTTAAAATCGGGCGAATCGGTTAATATATTTCTGCATTGAAGTGTGAATTGAGAAAAACAGCGGCACATGTTGTAAGCCGAGTGGAAATTGAGCAAACGGTTAAAATCGGTTGAAACGGTTAATGTTTTTTTTTGTTTTGAGTTAACGCTAAAACTAAGAAACGCCTTCTTAATCTTATTTGGCACTGCAACCGTTTGTTGCTTTGGGCCGAGACCAAAAAGCCTTGCTAGTTACCTCTGTCCTTCGCGGATTTGCGCCAGTTGTTCAAGTACGGACACGTCCTTTTGGACTTGGTCTTTCCATTGTGATCGTGAGCGCCCTTGCTTTCTCCACCCATGCGTGCTGAGTCGAAGGATCTTTTCATGTCCATTTCGTAAAAAAGCTTGTACAGTTCGTCATTCCATCTTATTCGGTACTCGTCACCCATGCAAACAGGCCCGTAGATCTTGCATTGAACAGTTCTCTCGAAAGCCCCCAAAACCTTGTCATCTTTGTTCGACATCGCCCCTGTTTCTGCGGTACATAAAAAGACGGACAGGACGAGAGGCTTGTAGAACGTGGTTCTTATTCGTCGAAAGAGGGCTGTGCCTGCCGAGCACAAAGTAGCACCTGTTTGCAAGAGTTGTTCGTCGCTTATCTCCGGGCTGACCTTAGGTAGACAAAGTTCTTCACTACCTCTTCGAACAAGGAGCACTACAAACTCCTCCATAACCCTTTTTACGATCTGGAAGAAGGAGGTCGGAATACAGCCTGGAATCCACGCCGATGGCGTATCATATCCGAGTGCGAATAATCATTAAATACTCAGAGCTACTTTCGATAGTCTGTTCTCCTGCTAGGCGGATACAACTGCAACAAGGTCCTCAAGTCGCTAGCCGGCAGCACCTGGGTCAGAGGCAAAGAAACGTTGCTGGCAACATACAAGGCAGGGCAGCGACCGTGTGGTCGCCGGGGACTAGCAGGACGCAAAGGACGAAACTACAGACTTGCCAAAATACGGCTCTAAGGACACCCACAAGATGTCTTCTGATGTCGCCACAACATCGCCTACACGAGGGAGCAAAAATGCTCCCTGTCAGGGAGCATAACACAATTCTATGTAAGCAATTCCTTGTAGGGTGCCACAGACGTTGGCACCCGAAAAGACAACTGCTTGCCGAAGAGCCCTCGCCTACGCACGTCAGAACAAACTAACGGACGAAGTACAGAGGTTCATAAAACCACCTTTGGACCCGACGGCGTAGTCACCGGCAATAAACACCCATTCCCGACCTGTGTGTGCCGTCCTTGGAACAGAGCAACCTGACGTGGGCGAGACAGAGCTCGTCTGCCTCGGCAGACTCGCACCACCGTAGCCCAACTTCGCTAAACTCCTACCTGAGTCACCTCATGACTAGAAACACCTCCTAAACCCACTGAACTAAAGAGGGGCGCTCCTGGGTCTTGCGTTAGATGACCTCGACTACATACGCCAGTAGCTGTATGTTGTGCCGCTTCTTTTAAATCGAAAACCAGCACATAAAAAGAAACTCGTATTTTGTTTAATACAATTTATTAAAAAATTTATTTTTAAATCAAATTATAATGTGTATTAAAACTAAAACAACCTTCACTTTGCTAACGATAATCTAAACTATATTTTATATATATTTCATTTACGTAATTTATTAGTTAAAATCTACATATGTACTTGTTTTTTGAATATATGTATTTTTCTCAACGATAGCTCAAAACATCGACTACCTCCCGATATGGACCAGACAGATTCCAAAGAGGAATATAGCAGTCGTTGTTAGAGTGGCATCCGATGCATACTTTGGCTATACTTTAACTCCAGCTGGAATACGCATGCAAAATAATTTTTAACTAACAGCCACAAATTGCAAATAACTGCATCAGCAGTGGAGATTTTTTCTCTAATTTTTGGCGTAAATAAATTCAGCGGATCGAACTCTCACCCAGATGTCCTTATTTCGGCAATTTTTTGGTTCTACCTCAAACTCATGGATACGCGCGCTCATCATCTTCGTACTCACCTGGGCGCTGCTCGTTTACGTTTTTGTCAATAAGCTGAGTGCGCAACCGAATTCGGACGCGGATACGATAACAGCGAAACGCATCAATCAGGCGCTGCAGCTGCTCGAATACTCGAAGCAACGCAATGAGGAGCTGCGTCAGATGATCGAGAAGTTGTCGAGGTAAGTGTAAAATGGGTAAAATGAGAAAGGGAAAGAAAACGGTACCAACTGAAATATATCGATAATTTGAATTTTAACCATATCGAGGAATACATCGGTAACGATTACAATAGATATGCATATCGATAACGTTAGCGATGAATACGGATATCGAGGAATATTTCAATAAATTTATCGATAATAATTATCGATAAATGTATGGCCATAAATTTAGATAAAACACACACACGTATATAGTTTTCGCAATTCTGGTTAAATTTAACCAACGCAACCCTAATGCTCGAAAGTGCTAACAACAATTGCTTTAGGGGCAACTAAAGATGCGACAATTCAATGTTCGCGCCGCTGGAGCCATGCCACAATGTCTCGCCGTGCCAAATGGCAAACTGAATGCAATCGCCAGTCGCACGCGCGCCTATTGTGGGTGCATTAAGCAGCGCTCTACCGCTGCCCTCTGTCCTACTCCGCCCAGCTCATTCAGCTGCGTGTACAACCAAACAATGCCGGGTTTCCGCCACTACTCGACGCTTGGGGTGGCGCTTTTGTCATTTTAGGGACCGCATGCACTCACTCGAATATGGGCTTGAGTGAAAGCGAGGGATTACAAGCGATCAAAGTGTGATTGTGGCGTGAAATGTGCGATGATTAGTGTACTGACGCTTAGCGGTCGATGCGCGGCCAGCGGCGTGACGACTTCTAAAAAAAAAATATCTGCTGTGGACACTTTACAAATACATATATGTACATACACAATGTGTATATTTTAATGTTTTTACGCTTTGAATGAACAGTTAATTGCGCGTTCAACCATTTGAAAAGAAATTAGCACACATACATACCATACACATTCATACTACATAAATACACACAAATATGCAGCTCGTATTTAATTTCTTATTTTCGTTTAATTTTTCTTCACCCTTCTCATAGTGACCAAATCGACAAGCAGTCGGCGCAGCTTCTCATCGAAAAGCTCGAATTCAATTTGCAAAACTCCATAAACATACAGAACCAAGATGCCGCATTGGCTGACTTCATGGGCGCCGGCGACGGTGACGCGGACACTTTCGGCGGCATGCCGGCTCCAAATGCGGGCGCTCAACGTGCTGCTGGCAGCGCGCACGAGCCCAGCCTGGAGTACGAGCTGCTACGTCGCCGTATACAGTCGAACATAGGCGAGATTTGGAACTACTTTAGCAGTGAGTTGGGTAAGCTGCGCAAGCGCGCCGCGCCAACGCAGGCCGAATTAACGCAGGACATCAATGAAGTGCTGCAACTGGGCGCCGAACACAAGCGCTCACTGTTGAGTGACATGGAGCGCCTGCGTCAGGTGGATGGTTACGAGGCGTGGCGTCAGCAAGAGGCGCGCGATTTGAGTGATTTGATGCAGCGGCGGCTGCACTACCTGCAAAACCCGAAGGATTGTGCCAACGCGCGCAAGCTGGTGTGCAAACTGAATAAGGTGAGTGCCGTAGGGGAAATGCCTTTTGTTGTTTTATTTTGGCGATAAATCTAAATGCGTTCCCCTTGCAGGGCTGCGGCTACGGCTGCCAGTTGCACCATGTCGTCTACTGCTTCATAGTGGCCTACGCGACGGAGCGCACAATGATCTTGAAGTCGCGGGGCTGGCGCTACCATAAAGGCGGCTGGGAGGAGGTTTTCCTGCCGGTGTCCGAGACTTGTCTGGAGGCGGACGCCGCGCACGCCAGCAACTGGCCTGGGCGGCATGATATGCCGGTGCTGGTGTTGCCGATCATTGACTCGCTAATGCCGCGTCCGCCCTTCCTGCCGCTAGCTATACCCGAGGACTTGGCGCCGCGACTCAAGCGTCTGCACGGCGATCCGATTGTGTGGTGGATCGGACAGTTTTTGAAGTACTTGCTGCGTCCGCAAAGAGGCACGTTGGAGTTCCTCGATGCAGGTCGTGCGAAATTGGGTTGGAAGAAGCCCATTGTGGGGTAGGCGAAATTGCATTAAAAATAAGACACGAAATTCCAATTAACTTTCCTAACTTTTTCACTTGTTAGCGTTCACGTGCGTCGCACCGACAAAGTTGGCACCGAAGCGGCCTTCCATCGCATAGAGGAGTACATGACACACGTCGAGGACTACTTCCTAACATTGGAGATGAACGCCACTACAGTGCCGCGACGCATATTCCTCGCTTCCGATGACGCGCGCGTCATCGAGGAGGCGCGCAACAAGTATCCCCAGTACGAGATCATCGGCGACCCGGAGGTGGCACGCATGGCCGCCGTCTCGACGCGCTACACCGATACCGCGCTCAACGGCATCATACTCGACATACATCTGCTCTCTCTCTCCGACTACCTGGTGTGCACGTTTAGCTCGCAGGTCTGCCGCATGGCCTACGAAATAATGCAAACGCTGTACCCGGATGCGGCGCATCGCTTCAAATCGCTGGACGATATCTACTACTACGGTGGGCAGAATTCGCACAATCGACAAGTGGTCATAGGCCATCCGGCGCGCAATCACGACGAGATCCACATGAAGCCAGGCGACCTGGTGGGCGTGGCTGGCAACCATTGGGACGGTTATTCGAAGGGCAAGAATACGCGCACAAATCAAGTGGGACTCTTCCCCTCGTTCAAGGTGGTTGACAAGGTGGAAACCGTCAGGTTGCCACTCTACGAGCAGGTGCAGGAGGGGCGGGTGTGAACGCGAGCGGAGCGCGTTGCGCGCACAATGCTCTGAGCTGAGTTGTGCGACACTAGCGCGTTAAGAAAATATTTATCATGCAGTTAGGCATTTTGTATGTATGATTTTTTTTTTTGTTTTTAATTTAGGTTTGTAAAAATTATTATTTTAGTGCTGTGCAATACTACTCTGCTAGATACTAGATTTTAGTCAATAACTATAGACGCAACATGAAAATTACGTATAATATATTTTTATATGATTTTTTGCGCGGCGATTTTGATTTTTCACTTTTTCGACCGCTAGAGCTGCACAAAACCGCTTACAACTAAATTTTTGTATCGTATTTTGATTGAAAATCGTTTTTTTTTTTTAAATTTATTTTTGATTGCGTATAAAATCGAATAAGCTATAGCTATGAGTTAGGTAACTATAAGTAAGTAAGTAAAGTAAGTAAACACCAAAATGAACAAAATTTGCAAAATATAACGGTTATTGATAACATAAAACTTACATATATAAAAATACTATACAACAAAAAGAGCAGAAACAGAGCAGCAGAAATAATAAAGGCACTCGAAACAGCTGCACAAGATCTTGAAATAGGTTTTTGTTTAAGTATATATGTCACAGCTGCTAAAAGCTTTGTAGCGTTTTACGGCAAAGCCAACTTACCTCACTAATACTGGCTTCATAAATCTGTTTAAACAATTTTTTTTACTGCACTACAAAGTGCATTGTCAAGACTTTTTCCTGATTCAGCTGTGGTGTAACTTAAAAACTAAAAAATATGTAAGTAGTATGAGCTTTTCCCAAGCAATATTCCAGTGTAGAATGAAGCATTTTTTGTTAGAATAAAAAGTAATTAAGCTATATATTAAAAAATAGTGTTAATAAATAATGTGGACGGCACTGAAAATAAAATTATAGTTTTATTGAAAAATTTTCACGCCACAATGTGCCTGAAAAGTCCGCATCAATTTCGCAGCCAGACTTTAATTTCTTCATGAGGCACATTGTGTTGTTGGGCGTGTAAAATAGTCTGAACAAAAATATCTAGTATACAAATGTAAACATATTGCTGAGACCAGATGTATGATTGCAATATGTAAACAATGAGTAAAATTAAAAATAAAATCAAATGTAAAAACATGTGCATATCGCAATTCGAACATTTTTTGTATTGGGTGGAATGTGTTTTAATACAGTTAATTGTATTTTTTGTAATGTATATTTTTTAATAACACTGGATCACAAATTTTAATTTTGTTTTTGTTCTCCAGACGCCACTATCCAATTTGTATATAGAATCGCTCGCTACTTTTTCGAGGTATTTGCAATTTACCGTTATTCAGCTTAAAAAAAGTGTGGTTCCACTATATCGAAAAGCTATACATAGAAAAAAAATTATCTCGATTTTCGGAATCACCGAGCCATTCTACATAGGAATTGGATAGTGACATTATTAGAACATTTTTGCTGTAAACCAGTGTAATTCTCATACGACTTTCGAAAAATATCATTAAATTTATAAAATTGTCCTTTTATATTGAATTCAATAAAATTTGATTAAATTAAATTATTTCTTATCGTTGATGCACTAGCATTTATGTAGGTACATACACTAGTTCCATACAATTTATATTTCGCATGGTCCAACACTGTCTGCACAACCCACCCACACCCACCTGTTGAACGAACACATTCACGTTTGACAGTTCCGCGTTGTCCTTTCATTCGATCGCAAGCGTCGGGCACGCGCTTTTTTAGTTGTAAATTTCGGGTGAAGAGTGCGTTTTTGGTTAGTAAATAATATTAAAAACAAATTAAAAGTAAGTCAGTTACCAAGTGCATTAACGCGTTCGATAAAATCCACGTGCGAATGGTGAAAAAAGAAGAATGGAGAAGGTGCAGGTTTTTTGATAGTGGAAGTGAAAATGAGAGGCGCGCGTGTGGGTGCGTCGGTTTGTTGTTATTGTATCGGCATATACCATTATACAAAATGTTTGTTTGGGAATGCTGTTGAAGTGTTAGTCCTTGGCTATAAATAAATCTGTGCCGTTCCGGTAGCGTAGATTCGCCTGCCGCGGGAACGAGTGCGTCGCATAGCGGAAATCAGGAACGCGAATAGTGCTTTAAAACGATAATGTCGGTGCTAGCGAAACTTAAGGAAATAAAAAGAAAAATCTAAAATAATCACTAAGTTTGCATAGTGGCTGCTTCGATTGCTGACAGGTAAGCAACAATAGTTCTATCAAGGCGAATTTATATAAGGTGGTGTTACTAGCTCAGCTGATTTAGTGTATGTGTTTCGCCGCACGGCTTCCGATATCAAATTGAAAAATTTTATTTGAATTTCTACACACACTCTTACAGATTTTGACAGTTTATGCCGCCAAAGCAAAAACAAAATACGTGTAAATTTTTGTTTTTGTACTCCTGCTATCACCTTATATTAATTCGCCTTGAGTTCTATATTTTTACGTACTAGTTAATGATAGTTGGTAGCAATTTTATTTAAGGTGCTAGCTAGATAGTCCTTTTTGCAGATTTGCACAAATCACTTTCGGAAATAAAAATTGCAAGATGTAACTGCAAATGAAATTATGCAAATCCCTTTTGAGAAATAATTTCAACTTGCTCGTGCTTCACTTAGGAATGTTCGATATTTAAGAAAGTATCGATATCATGAATCGATGTAATTCATTGCATGTAAAATCGATATGGCGATATATCGGGCTGAACAATATCGATATCGGAAAAATCGATGTTGAAGATCCTACTTCCAATTGAATAGAATATTAGACCTGCTTATCAACTCAACTAATTGTGTTACTTCCATCTTGTATATTTACTGAGGATTAAAACAGTATGCCGGTCGACTCAAGCGGTTTGTCAAACTTAAGAGCTAAGTAAATCACACAAGCTGTCGATCAAACCTACTTCGGTATTTTTCCATACACTTCTTTGAAGATGAAAAATAAATTTCAACTTAAATATCGATATTGCGGCTATAGTATCGATGTCTTCGGTATATCGACCTTGGAATATCGATTATCGTGCGATGAAATATCAATATTCAGAAAAATCGATACGATATCGAACATTCCTAGCTGCACTAGCAATTTTAAGTTTTGCTGCAAGTGCTGTTAAACCAATCAAGTGTTGCCGTGTAAGGCGTTTTTTGGCGAATTTGTATAAAATTATAAAAATGTTGAATAAAATATGAAAAATATGTGTAATTAATTTATTCAACTGATATGGAGCATTTAAGTATTAATGTATTATATATTTTGTGACTGTTTTGTGCACATTTTAGCAGGTTTAGCAAATTTTTCTGGTTAATTTTGTTATAAGCATAAAAATGTCTGGTAACATAGTTGAAAGTGGGCTTGTCTGCATTTACAGTGTAACCAGACAAAAAGTGGTATCGGAAAGTTTGATTTTCAGGAATAAAAAGTGCGTTCGAAAGTCACTTTACGTGCAAGCTGTAACTGCTCCTGCATTCTCTTTTGGAAATTCTTGAGTTTGACAACCTTTGGAAAGGACTTATACTTGCCATGTCTAACAGCTACTTTACACAAAAACTTGCAAGAAATTTGTAAAGTTGGCAAAATTGAGAAAGCAACATTTTTAGGGGAAGGTGCACTGACTACATTTTTACTTGCAAGTTGCAACAATTTGTCAGTAAGAACAGCTCTTTACATGCTGTTTCTAGCATTTACACAAGAAGAGTAATACATTTGTAGAATTAAGGGTCGCTTCCAGCTCTCAAGAAAAACGAAAAATTCACATAAAATGACGCACAAGAAATGGAATGATATTTACGTACAATTTCTTAAATCAATTTGCAGCTCTCAAGAAAGAATGTCACTCCACGACCCGAGACATCTCTAAGCATGCCCTTAAACCCCACAACTACAAAAATGTAGTTGCCAAAATAGCAACTCAGTTACCAGCTTTCCGTTGCCAGTTGCCATCTATAATACCATATCAAAAAGCTCTAGAGACTCTGTTTTTATCGGATTCAGTTTATTTTAATCTAAGGTTGATTTGGTGTCCATTGGTATTGGCATGATTATCTGTGGAAAGGAGAGGTGGGCTATTTAAACCTCATCCAGCTTCCAGTTCTTATCTTTTTAAATTTTCCCTGTATTTCTAAATATGAATGACTAGATTCAACTGCAATGCTTCTTCTATTTTTATTTAAAACTTTAATTGAACTGGTGCGCTAAAGAAATAGAATCTACTGTGCATAAATACGTATGTATGTAATTCACTGCTGTGTTTCGTCAAAACTATATCCTTGCTGGCTAATAAAAAAGATGGCAATAAGGCCATGAGATTTTGATATATTTCACTCGAAACGCTCTTTGAGGCCCATCTCATTGATAAAGCTGTATAGTGTAAAAGAGAATTTCGCTATCTGAAAGAATCAGCATTTCATAATCTTACTCACTCGAACGAAAGTAGCAAAATTGACTTGCACAAATTTACCTGCCAACAGCTCCATGGGCTTCTGGGTGTGCTGCATGAAAACCACTAACAACTTGCGAAATTCCTCATCCTGTTCCGGCCAGCATGCATCAAATATTACATTAGCCAGATTGTTGCTGTCGGATAGATTTCCATAATGATAACGGCGATCACGAAACAACTTGAGCCAATATGCGATGGATTGTCCACAGCAAAGAAGAATAAGTTGAGCAAAGTACAACCTAAAATAATGGCGGTGACTATGAATTGCAGAAAGGGAGTAATTGAAATGATTGGCACCACGATGTCGAGAGACTGCAATACAAAGAAAAACCACATTTCTCAACTGTATTGATTCGCCTAGTTTTGATAATACTCACTTTAGCAGAAGCTTATGATCCCTAATGCACATTTTCAATTCATCGTAGTTCTGCGCCAAAGTACATTCCGGATCGGCACCCAAATTTTGAATGCGTATGAGCAAAATTTTCATGTGTGCTCTGATTATGCAGATATTGATGGGTGCATAGCCATCGGTTAAAGCTTCGAGCGCACTCAGGCCGGACATGAGGAAATACTCCCAAAATCCTACAATGATGAATTCCAAATTCGAGTGACGCCAATTCAACACTGCGTTGTATGGTACGCGACCCTGCACCGCAGCGCCAATGAAGGTGCTAGTATTGACAATTACAAATGCATCGTGCCTTGGCGTCTCACCTTGCGCAGCTCCTCAATTTCCTCATCAGGGCAACAACGTGCATCCAATTTGTCCATGATCTCTTCTGCTATTCGCAGCTTGCAGAGGGGTGAGAAAGTTGCCGATTTTCTGCGCCGAGAAGGCGAGCTGTATGAAGGAAATGGTGAACGCAAATGGCAGCCAGAAGCCAATCAGAAAGCACGGTAGGATGGAGTAGAGATGGAAAAGGGGTTAAAGCGCTCAGACATTAGCATGGCGAAGGGTCGAAGAGAGCCAAAAAGGTAGCGTGTCGCGCCTCCTGTCCTGAAACAACTTTAAGCACATTTTCCGGGCTGCCGCCTTTTTTAAGTTCTTGCGGATTAGTTGCTGATGAAATCATTGCGATTCGCCTCTCATTTTCTGGATAGTCCACTCCAGTAATCGGCACTAAGTTGGAGCTCTTACTAAGTAGTTTTTGGAATTTCCATTTTAGCACATTGCCCATTGTGAATGTCGGCCGTATGGTTAGTCCAATGTTATATGAGTAACAGATGCGCCGACTTTTTATATGATGATTTAATTATTAATTCTGTTTTCGCGTCAGTTTTTTCACAACCCGCTCAGCCAAGTAATTAGTTTTGCAAAAATTAAATACTCCCTTTCTTATTTAAAGCTACTCAAAGCAAAGAAGCAAAAGTGTGAAACTTTTCATTTGCAGGGGCATGTTGTTTAGTCACTCTACTCTACAAAAGCAACTACATTCGGTGCCAGTATTTTGAAATACAAGTATCTATGTGTCTTCTGAAAACTTCCTACTTGATTCTCCTCTGCGCAGCTTTACAACCCCTCAAAGCGCTCCTTTACACCCATATTGTTAATAAAACTGTAGAGCGTAAATGAAAATTTAGCGATCTGCAAGAGAAGTTCATAAGTGACGTCTGTAATGGAAAGACCCTTCCTCTATGCCACTCCTACCCACCCTGACAAAAGTGGTCAAATTGATAGGAATTAGCTTCCCAGCCAGCAGCTCCATAGGTTTCTGGGTGTGTTGTGTGAAGATCACCAACATTTTGCGAAAATCCTCATTTTGGTCTACCCAGCGGCCATGAAAAATGGTATTAGCCAGACTATTACTATCGTCCAGCAGGCTTTGGCCATAATAGCACAGAGGGTAGACCTCCATGAGCAAGGCAACAACATAACACAAGTGGCCGATGCGCGCAGAGTTGTCCACCGCAAAGATCATTATATTGAGTAAAGTGCAACCAACCATCAGCGAAGTGGTCATGAACTGTAGAAAATAGGTGGTGGAGATAATCGGATGCACGATGTCGAACAGCCTGTAAGAAGAAGAGGCGCCCATTAGAACTCTATTCTATGAAAGTAAGCCAACCACTTCCACTCACTTCAGCAGCGATTTGTGATCCCTTATGCACATCTTAAGGTCTTCATAGTTCTCTTCCCGAGAGCGTTCCGGATTAGAGCCAAGTTTCTGTAAGCGCATGAGCAGCGTCTTCATGTGCGCCCGAATTATACAAACATAAATCGGAGCATACGAGTCGGTTATAGCCTCCTCGGCACACAATCCATCCATGAGTATAAATTCCCAGAGCGCAGCCCATACGAATTGCCATTTTGATTTGCGCCAATCCACTACCGGATTGTAAATATCGTAGGGCGGCCGTCCTTTCAGCGTTGCGCCCAAAAAAGTGCTTGTCGAATAGATTAAATTGCAAATTAAAATATAAACCAGTAAACGATTGCCCTGGCGTACGACTTTGCGTAATACTTCGATCTCGTCCTCATCCTTACAGCGCGCGTCCAACTCAGACATTATAGCTTCGCCAGCGCGCAATTTAGGCAGCTTGAATGCCATTACACATAGTTTGATGGCGCCGACAAACGATGCAATGCTTACCTGCACCGAAGTCAGCAAGTTGCCGATCTTGATGGTCGAGTAGTCCAGCTTGAAATAGGATAGCACGAAAGCGGCGGGTAGGTAGAAGGTTATGAGTCCGAGGGGAAGAAGCGCATAAAGGCAATAGAGGAATTTATATTTTTCTGGCATTAGTACACCAAGTGCCATAAAGGAGCGAAAGAGATACGTGAGCCCATCCTTCGAATGGATGTCGTGTACGGCACCGTAAGGACGCACTTCATGTTCTTCTTGCGCCGAAGATTCTCTTTTGCTGACAGGAGTGCGCGTAGCCCTCTCGAATTGAAGGCGTATCAGTTGGGCGTTGCTTAGAACTGGCTCGGCAGGTGGTTGCACCTCGGCAACAATGAACTCTTCGGGGCGAGTGCCTTGAAAAACCAGCTTCCTTAGCTGGCGAGGTAAAAAGTTGGCCATGTTGACTAAATCCTGTAAATAGCAAACTAAAGCATGAAGTTAAGAAAATACTGAATTTATCAGATAACCTAGTGCCCAACATTAATTTTAAGATCCCGCCCTACTGGAAAGAAACCATTTAATCGAAGTTTGGCCCACAATTTTTATTGTTTAGAATTAAGAAGATTTTCATGAAGAGACTACTGCTGCTTGCCATTATTCCAGCCCCATTCGCTCCCTAATGCCCATTTTCTTGATCAGCGTATACAATGAGAATGAGAATTTCGCAATCTGTGTAGAGACAGGGTTTTAATTATACATACATATCAAACCTCAACATTCTCGCATACTCACACTCAGAAAGCTGCCCAATGTTATGGGAAATATCTTGCCGGCATTAAGTTCCATCACGTGCTGAGTGCGCTGCATGAAGAAAATCATCATTTTCCTAAAACGCACGTCCTGTTCTATCCAATTTGCGTGAAAGATCTGCTGCGATAGGCGTTCGCTATCGTCCATGAGACACTGCGCGTAGTAGCAAAGCGGAAAGATCTCTACCACCACGGCCAGTATATAGAAACAGGAGGCGATTTGTGTTGAGAACTGATCGGCGAAAACGAAGATATTGATAAGCGTAGCGCTAAGTATGGTGGCGGTTATCATAAATTGGATGAAGATCGTCACAGAAATTATAGGCGCAATGATGTTGTAGAGTCTGCAAAGGCGGGAGGTTACGAATGCATCCAGGGTGGCAAACAAACTTACCCCAGTAGATTCTTGTGATCCACAATACAAAGTTTCAGTTCTTCCAAATTCTGCTCCGCATTCAGTTCTGCATTCGTGGCCAACTTCCTTAAGCGTATCAATAAAATGTTCATATGCGTGCGTAGTATACACACATAGATGACCGCATAAGAGTCGTCTACCACTTGCTGAAAGCAAGCCACGTCCATGAGTGCGAACTCAATCAGCGACGCTACTATGAACTCTAGTTTCGATTTGCGCCAATCGAGCAACGGATTGTACAACGCATAGGGTGGACGGCCAAAGAACACCGAGCC
>NW_023459622.1:28844-52358 GCF_013731165.1 Rhagoletis pomonella | reverse complement strand
TTTTTTCATGAGACTTCGGACGACAAAAACTTTCTGGCGGAAGGGTCATTAAAAATATATGAGTTTTGACATGGCTGGCATATAAAAACTTACTGGTCGCTTTGCTACTCATTTCCTGTACTTTCCACCCGTTTTTCTTCTACTTTCATGTAGCTCTTAAACATTTTTTTTTTTTGGGGCGGTAAACACTGCACGACACACTTTCGTCATGAGCTACCCAAAATTAAGCGTTCTCCTTCCTTTTTTATATACATATACACCTACCAAGCAGACAGTGGGGATTTTCCAGTGGCGCTTCGTCGCATGTCTTATACATATAGTTAGGTTAGACTTACATACATATGTATGTACATATGTAGATAGGCATAATATTACTGAGCGTGTGGATTCAAAGTAGTGACAAAGCTTTGGCATTCATTTTATGCCAGTCGGTCCGAAGGATATGGCTGTCTAGTGGTTTGAATTGAATGGTATGCCATAAAAGGGGTGGCAGCCAGCATTATTGTTGTTAACCGTCATGCAAAGCAATTTAAGCTGCCTCTATAACTTTTGTGTTTGTTCTTGTTTTCTTATTAACGGAGAGTGCGCATTGCGCCCGTTGTCCTTTCCGCATCTTCCACCCAACCACACTTCAAGTCTCTATATACATAAATATGTAAGCACATTAGGGTGCGCCAGAAAATAGAATTAGATTTTGTTTGCGAAGTTCGACATGTATATCGTTAGTGTAGTATGGAAAGGGCGTAGCTCACATCGTCGCTGAAATACAAAAAGCCGTAACTAACTAAAAATCAAAACTTTAGTTAGTTGTGGTTTTTTTTCATTTCAGTGATTATGTGAGATACGCTCTTTCCATACTATACTAACGATATGTACGTACACTTAAATTTTTTTCCAATTGACTTAAATAGCATATCGTTGATGAAATGTAGAAAGGCCCTAACTAACACAATTTATTTTTTTTTTCAGGAGAGACAAAAGCGTTATATAACATTACTTAAAAAAAAAAAGTTTTTTTTTATCAATTATTTAGAATTTCTGTCAGTTGGGGCCTTTATGAATGCGAAGTTATGAAATAAATGTTTTAGTTATTCGGGCTTTTTGAATTCATGTAAAATCCCACATTTTTTGTTCATATCAAAGCAAGTTAGTAGTTACTTTGAGTTATGAACTGAACAAGAAAGAAGAAAGGGATAGTATAAGAATAATATTTATTTAACTGTTAGATGCCTGTAGCTTCCTTGGAATAAAATTAATGAGACCGCGAACGTATTGCTTCTTCTGATCCCACGACATCATCCAGAATGAATTAAAAATTTATTTTCGAGCATTTTCATCAAACAGAAGGCGTTTATGGTTATTTTTGAGACAAAATTACGACAAACACAATTCGCCTAAAAATCTGGATGGCCTTTGACAGAAAGCATTCCCGTCCTTTGTCTTAGATATGCCAGTATACTCCTTAATATGCATCCTAGTTTTTAGGTCATTCCAAAGTGACGGTGGGACGAGCCCCATTGAGGACACATAGTTCGTGAATAAAATGAACACTGCTGGTTTGATGTGAATATTCATTATATTTTTAATAAGGGACCACATTTAAACAATGGGAAACTTAAGCATTTGTGTGTTACGTTAAAAAATATATATATCGATGTAACGGGTGGGACATCCAATAAGCATATGAACGCTTATAACTTCTCGCCATAAATTTATTTTTTTAATAACTCATCACCATTTTAAAGTTCATGAATTGTTCTTTATTTGTGGATAATTATTTGTTGCATTGTCACCTTTAGTACATGAGGAACCCTTTGAAATCTTGATGCAAAAATATTACAGCATATTATATATGCATTTATAACATTTATAGCATTTATAACCCACTGGGAAAATAGGTAAGCACCTTGCGAGGTAAGCCATGTTTTCTTTCAGTTTTTAGTACCAAAATTGTCATCATGGCCAATGTCATCTACTAGTAAAGGGCAAAATGAACACCTCCGAAGACACATTACGTTGTCAGTTGCAAAATAACGTGCAGCCGAAGTTATTTCCAAGCACCGAACTACTCCGAGCGACTGCTCTGCATTACACGTAACTTACTATGTAAAGCGGCTCAGAAGTATGTCTGATACCAAATGTACATTCTAAATTCCTACTTACATAAGGCGGCCATGCCTTTGTAAAAGTAAGGGACGTTCGGCAGGGAAATGGTAATGACTGCCAGGTGAAGAGTAAGTTGCTAATAAGGTATTATTACGTGCTCCTAATTCCCACTGGGAAAATAGAGAAAATAGTGAAAAATATATAGAAATAAATAAACAAAATTAATGTAATTTATTTATTTTTTTAACTGAGGAGTCGTCTTCCCTGGCATTGCCCAAATGCAAAACCTCCTAAACTTGTACAACTTTCTTTGAAGTTTCATTTCCATTGTTCAATTTTTTGTAGTAAAAGTACTTCAGTTAGGGCTTTTTGCTTTGCACCCGTGTTCAGCTCGGTTTAACGTTATGATTTCAAATGTAACAAAAAATCATAACCGAAATAATAAATTTTATTTATGTAAATGACGGAGGCCAATTTCAACTAAAGAGTAATGGTACATATACACTATTTGGAACAAAATAATTTTGGGATACCCTAATCTACACACTTCTGCAGCTACATACATCTCTATATGTATATTTCATATACTTTCAACCCCCTTTCTTTTAAACATAAACTACCCTGCAGAAAAAAATTATCAATTGATAAAAAATAACCCACTCGCTGCTAGCTTTTTTGCGGGATTTCTATAAAATATATAACTTGTAGTTAGCTACAAAAAGCTAACTTGAAACTAGTTGACAAGTAATGCAGGAGTAGTGCAGGAGATTGTTTTCTTTAAACGCGTTTCTATTTAAATTTCCTGCCCTTCGCAAATACTTTTTCGAATTGAGGACAAATAAAAGGAACATCGAAATTTCATATTATCATTTTGAAGTTATGTCTGACGGAGTTCGAATATGGGACCACCTACAGCAGAATATGTAAACAAATATGAAATGTAATAAAATATATAAAGTAAATAGATAAAAAAATAAAATTAAAAAAATTATTTGTTTTTCCTATTGATATTTTATGTCCAAAAGTAGTTAGTTACAAGTTAGCTACATCAAATGCATAGGAGGTTGACTATTTCGCCGCTATCGCCATAGAAATATAGTTAGCTTTCGTCAAAGAAAAATATACAGATAATAAGTGAATTTTAGCTCCTTCCTAATCAGCTGAAAGCTAACTTATTGTTAGATACATTTCCTGCAGGGTATGGTTGTACATACATACATATGTATATAACTTAGTGAAAGTGAGTATGGGGAGAAATGGAGTTTCGCATGCGGAAACAATATATAAAGTTGGCTTAACTTTAATTGCCACTGGTCAAAGTTTTGATGAGTTTTTGTTTGCGACGCTGGCCAATAGTGGCCAACTTTGTTTTGATTGACGATGGATAGGTGGTAAGAAATGGAAATTGTAGCTAGAACAAAAAATGGGGCAACTTAACTTTATTGCCGGGAAACGCCGTAAACAAGTCGGAAATTGAATTTACCCGTAGTATGTTTGTAATAAATATGGATATGTACTTACATTCATAAGGTACGTACATACATATTTATATACTAGACTGCATCACTCCCTATACAAAAACAAGATCGGTACTATTTTTCCATTGGAATTATAAAATCTATTATATTTTAAGACGTCTACCAAAATAGTTCGGAAAAATATTAAGATTTACGTGAGCTGGACCGATTTGAAAATACCTCCAAAAATGGAGTTTTTTATGAATCAAAATAGTTTCTTAACGATTTTTTTTTTTTGAAAAAATCCCCTCAAATGATAAAAAGGTTTAAGCTAAAAAAATCTGCATAAATATATTAAAAAAAAAATAATAATTAAAAAAATTTTTACGGAATCGTAATAATGAGATTTTTGATGCTGTTTGTTAACTTTCTTCAAAGATTGGTATAAGAAAAACTTACAGCCTTGTTCTGTATCACGAACGATAGGCAACACGAACGATTCGTCTGCAGAGGAATGCCTCAAAAATTATTCCGGCGGTATCATTCTTGCCGGTTTAAACGCAACCGGGACCATTTCAACGCAATATATGAAAAGCAAGACGAAGACGACCGATAGAGTAATAAAATCACAATCAGAGATGTTGTCGTCCGCAGACGAATCGTTCGTGTTGCCTATCGTTCGTGGTACAGAATACGGCTGTTAAACTCAAAAGGTATGGAAGTAAGTGACAAAAGAATGGAAACCGTTTTCGTAATTTGACTTTTTTCGATATGTAGAAAGAAGTTTATTTAGTTATAGGGTTTGGTAGCAGTTCTTCAAAACGACTTACTACTATACAATTAATGCGTTTGGCGCCATTTTGATGCACTTTTGGGTGTATAATAAATACCTACATCTAGATTTCTCGGCCAAACTATTCTGATTCCTTGATGAATTTGCCGATGTCACCTATAGTAGATGCTGATATATCTTGTATATGTCTTCCTAATACTTTATAACTAAAAGTTGTTAGACCCGGGCATTCACAAGGGAAATGCTGTACACTTTCTTCGCTACCTTCTAGTTGACAGCGTTTTGAAAACATAAGATAGAAATTCTATTTTCTATTAACTTTACTAAATTAAATTAACCACATTAAATAAATTAATAACACTTTAAAACCAATCAAAAATAATAAATAATTCAATGAAAAAGGTAAAAAACATTTTCAAGCTAAATATATTAATTTATCATAACGAAATCGAGGTAAAGTTCCACGAACTCAAATAAATACAAATGAAATAAAAGTCAACTTAATATAAAATAAAAAATTAAATAATTCACAACCAAAAAAAATTACTCAAAATAATATTCTTATAAATAAAATTCTAGCATATTCAGCTATAAAAATTAAAGCAAATCCACCACTTCTGTGACAAGCCACATTCTCTCTGCGTGTTTGTCAATTGTTTTGTTTGTGATCCTTCATAGTTGCTGCAATTCTCAATACTTCTGTCCTTGATCTGTTAAGAAGGTCTACTGTCTCCGTCCTGTTATAGTCAGACCACAGTGTCTTGGCTACTTTGCAAGTCTGTATATTAGAGACAAGGAGACACCGAGTTCAATGGAGTACACACCTGTACCCTCACCACAGTCCATCTTTGAACCGTCGGTATAGCGAGAGACTGGCCCTTAATCGGCCACTTTGTCTCTACGGCACTATCTTCTGGTTGGGAGCGGAGTCTTACTTGTATGTTATTGAAGCTCAGTTTAGATAAAATATAGTCGGTATTTTGCCGTGATTCCATTTCATTGATGATTATTCCGTGCCTGAATCTCCTAGTCTGACGGTCGGTACATATCCACATCAATCGGTTCGGTTTCAGTTCCCAATTTCTGCTTAAGATTCTCTTGAAGGTGTAGTATGCTATGCAGTCCTTCTGCCTACGATATTCGATGTTGATTTTGCAGTTCAGTTTGGTGTATAGCACGACTCCCAAATACTTTGCGCAAGAATATAGTTTGAGCATCTAACCATGAATAGCATAAGTTCGGTCTTGTCTGGGTGTACGTTTAACCGATTTTCTGTGTCCGAAACTCTCAAATTCTCCAGTACAACATCACCGGCGTACACCACCACTTTGACGCCGCCTCTGTTGAGATCTTTCCGCATTCCGTTCAATGCTATTGCGCTATTGGGTGCCTCTACACTGGTATAGGGGTAGTCTTGTCATTTTAAGTTTTTGCTTTTAAATTAATTGTCGTTTACTTTGGGCAACTGTAGGCCGCACCGTCGAAAACAGGTTTCGAGATAGTTCTCACCCACAGGAAATTTTCAGGAAAAAACCATCTGGTGTTTATGGCATTCGCCGACACGATGTTGCTTACTTATTGGTTCTTAAAAATCAATATTAAAAAAGATAGTCTCCAGAAAGCAAGTCCGAAGAGTCAAACTCAAGAGGACACTGGGTTTTAGGTAGTCAAATTAAGTATTCACATCGACGACCGATGTGACTGAGTAGTTAGACGTGCTTACTACCAGGTCCCTCCATTTTTGTTATAACATTAGTGCGCACACCACAAATTGGAGGGGAAGTTCGGCCAAACACTTAACAAATGTGAAGGCACCAAATATTTATTTATTAAGTATTAAGTGTTAAGTATTAACTGTTTAAATATACCACGATTTGTATAGACATATAATCATATCTTACTTCGATAATGAGAATTATCAAGTTTACGTTTTGACCTTATTTTCTTTTTTGTGTTTGGGTTTAAGTTGTGTTTATGTTATGTTTTGAGTGAATAAAGTGAAAAAGAATTTTGTGGTTCATTTTTTGGCTTACTGGAGCACTTCATCCCTCATGCTTCCAAAATTTGTAAACATAAATGGTCAACACTGGTAACCGTTTTAATTTTTACATTACAGTGATCGGTTTCCATACTACAAATCGAACGATGATCGTTGGAAGAATTCAGTGCGACATAACCTCTCCATCAATCCGCATTTCCGCAAAGGTCACAAAGCGCCACAAGGAGCTGGCCACCTGTGGACAATATCCAGTGGAGACTCAGCAGAAAATGTGCTAGCATGGGAACATGTAGGTTTTAGGAACATCACTTGTCAACCAGAATCAGAAGATGCATTTTTTACTATTTATTTGCTATCCTCTCCACAGAAGAAGCAGCGACTGGACTTATTCTTCAAAATGGAGTCCATGAATCGTGAACGCCTACAGCAGCATCAACAACAAATGCAGCAGCAGCAAAGTTGCACCTCACCACATCCGGATTGCCAACAAATGCAGCAGCAGCAACAACAGCAACAACAACAAGGACCCCAACAACAATGCGTCTATGATGAAGCCGCAACAGCAGCCGCCACAATTACACGAGAAATGCTCAACAGCAGCAGCAGCGAAGAGACCTGCGGGCAGAGATGCAACACAACTACGGACAACAACAATCACAGACTAGAGAGCACATCGTTGGTGCATGAATTGCCATTCAACGATCTGATGAGCGACGAAGAGCTCCGCAAAACGGCTGGACAAATTCTGAATGGCATACATCGCGAGGTAGAGGTGCAATCGGTGAACTCAATTATTAGTACCTATCACGATGTGCTGCTGGATAATGGTGAGTGGCAATTAGTGCTAAGGGTCAATGGACTAAAACGTAATTAAATTTCTTTCACACTTCCCTTTGTTTAAACACCAGAAGATTACCTTAATCCCATTCACAAGGATGTCGCTGTGCATGAGAGTGGTCTACGTAGCACGAATGCAACACATCTGCCAACCGCTACATATACAAATTCCCATAATTCGAGCTCCCAGTATTATGTCACCGAAATCGATCCACTCGAACTGGGCATACAAATGTCACATCAAGTGGGTGCGGAGGAGGTGCTCTTCAGCGATGAATTCAATTTGAATTACTTTGGTTACAATGGCGCCAATGATATTGTTGCCTGACCGCCAGCACCGTCAAGAATGACAAATGGCATAGCGTCTGTAATCAGTGTAACCGCAGTTGCAGGACGTTTGAGTTCGATTACGTCGTTGGAAAGTGGTTCATTGACCCAGCAATTGGGTGCGAGACCGGTGGAGCATGTTTACGGTCAACCACAACAGTAATTACTGGAGTGTGAAGTAGTGGTAGTGCATACATACATATGTAGTAGAATTAAGATACTATACATACATTTACTATACTCATTTAGAAGTTATGTATTTATTAATGTTAAGAGGCCTTACAATCACTTCTAGTCACTAATTGTGGATGTTGTTTATCTATACTTAGTAGAATAATATGCCCATAATTTTACCAAAAATATGTACATTTAGACTTTATTCTATTAAAACATTAGAAAATTGTTAAGTAGATAAGGATATGATTTGTATGAATGTAAGTATGTACTAGGTATACAAGTAAGTTTTAGGGTCGTTTGCACTATGTCTGGTTAATTCTAAAGGCTCTGTTATGCATACTTGGCATTGCATGCACTGCTAAACCATTTTTACGTAGAAATCAAAAACCAACAGACTTCTACGTATGTAGTGCTGTGCGTTCGATAACCGATTACACGCGAGGCTCATTTAACAGATTTCTTATGTGACAGCTCTCAAGCCATGCCAAGTATGCATAACGGAGCCTTAACTCCTAGTAAAACATCGTTATCGACACCCAGAATTTATCATGTGATCGATAAAGCAGTCGATGTGTTTAACTGGAGGATTTACCTCCACTTAGGGCCGGTTGTTCAATATCTGGTTATCACTACCACTATACTATCGACGATTTCGACATCATGCATGTAACATGTGATCGATAAAGCAGTAGTTGTGCTTAACCGGAGCTTCTATCTCCGATTTGTGCTAATAAGACATTGAACAACCGGCCCTTAGTGTTAACTAGACATGGTGCAAACGACCCTTAAAAGAGTTTTTCTCGATTTTCTAACTTTATTGTGCAATGTAATTTACTGAAAATTTTGCCCATCGCTAGCTATGACTTTTTCTGGTAATGCATTGATTCTGCTCCAATAAAAATATTCATCTTTGGATACCATGAATTTAGCAATCCAGCCAATTTTGTATACCTTCAACTGAAGTGAAGCGTACGACTGTAAGGACGTTCTGCATGGACCGGAATAAATGGTATCCGGTACCAACGAGATAAGTTTTGACCACTTGTGCAACATGCGACCAATCATTGTCATGGTAGAAGATCAATGACTCGTATCATCTGGTTGCCCAGTCCGACCGTTTTTCCGCAATCGCTTGCTTCAGTCGTTGTCAGTGGTTGTCTGTAGAGGTTCCCGTCGGCCGTATGACTACTTTTCATAAGCTCATAATACAGGAGCCGCTTCTGGTGTGAATCTATTTTCACGACTGTTGAAAAGACAATGCAAAAACGGCTTCGCTTTGTAACTTTAGGGGAGCATCTTAGAAACAGTGAAACGCCGTTCGATATCTCTTGGTGTGAGCTCATGTGGCACCCAGCTTCCGACTTTCTGGACCATACCAATGGCTTTCTATCGCAATGAAATATCTTGTTATGTCACGCCTTATATTGCCGCAAGTTCTTCTTGGGTGAGGCACGGGTCTTAATCCAAAACTGCCTGCTTATTCGGCCTCTATAAACGTTGATAGCCTTCCTTCGCGCTCATTGTCAGGTGTGTCGAAATCGCCATCAACGTTGCAACCAGTACTCACAGGTTATTTGATGGCTCATGCTCACCGTAGGGCGCACAGAGCAGACGTTGACTTTCTGCTGCACTCTTCTCCAGATGGAAGCAAATTAGCAATGATCACCGCGAATGGAGTTTTGTTGTTAATTGATAACGGTTTTTATATGAATTTGGCTGCAGCATTTTCCGGTATGCTTAAATACGATTGGAACCCTTTGTTGAAATAGAGGTATAAACTCAATCTTCTTTTCCGCATTGCTTTCCACCCAAGTTGTAGTAGTTCCAAAGCGTGAAGTTTTCACTTTGCCTTCCCTACATTCACAACAACGGAAGTCGTTAGGACTTTCCTGGATGACTGCTGATCGGAAAAGGCACGTGCTTAACTCTGAATAAGAAGGAAGGGACACAGCGAACTAAGTGATACTTTGTACCACGAAAATCGGATCTACGTAACCGAAATGACCAGTTTTAAATCTGTCCTAGGAATATCACCCCATCAGAACGAAAAATGACACTGAAGATGGCACAACGCCGAAACCGGTTTGTCTGCAAACCAAACTTGACAAGGGATGACGGAAATTCGTTCCAAAATAAATCACCCCATCATCATTCCCTAAAAACTAGTCGGGGAGTTTGTATGTTCTACAACAACAAATTCGTATCAAAAAAATACGTCTCCATATCTTGTTGATTAAGCAATGTACCTTTGGAATCATGCTGATCCTTAAGAATTCGGGAGATGAAATCGTTCAGTCCCCTTTTGTCTAAAAAAGCTTAACCGTTACAGATAAAAGTCGACGCTATTGTTGCCGGCTAGGTACCATTTTGTCAAGTGCTTGGCCGAATCTTTTATCAGATTTGTGCCTCTTGATGTTGCCTCACAATTGGAAGGAGCTACAGTTTAACGACACCTTCAAACGGTACTACATATATTTAACCCGAAAAGGCGCCAACTGGCAGGTATGCTTCTGCTTGAACTCCATCAATACAACTGAGCGTATTTGCGTATTTTATACGAATTCGACAGAAAACCCAAGAACTGTCCTTTCGAAACCAAGTAAAGTTTGACTTTTTTTAATTTGTATTTACCAATCAAAAATTAGTGCATACATAAAATAAAGGGGCTAAAGGGGCTCAAGAAAGTGGGACAGAGGAAAGAGATGGTCATCAAGAGGAGCTAGTGATGTGCCGAGTCGGCTATTTTTGGTACTCGAGTATTTTGGTACTCATTAAAAAAAGAATCGAGTCAGGATTCGAGTCAGATACTCGGATCAAGTATTCGAGTTCAGAGCTCGGTATTCGAATACGTTATAGATTCGACTGCTGAACATGCACCCAACCGAAATGCCGACTTTTTTATTTAACATGATATTATTATTAACTCCAAGATAGTATATCCGATTTATGTAGATCCAAACATAGAAATCTAATTCTTACATACTTACAAATAATAATTAAAATTAAATAAATATAGGGTTCAATAACAGTTCCTTTATTTATCATAGTAGAACTAGAACTTAGTAGTCTGTCATAAAAAAAATATCCAAAGTAAATAATGAGTTTAAAAAAAATAAATCTTCAGTACCTTAAAAGTTCAACTAGTACTTCAATTATAATGACAATATTCCATGAGATCTAGATTCATAAACAACAAAATTACTCCTTTGGAATTTAAAATTCCTTTCATCTTTGGCAATTAATACCTATAACGATATTAAAATTAATTTAGTTGTGTGGTGTATTTGGTAAATATATATACATATATATTTTTTTTAACGCTAAACCGCCATTTATATATCAAAAATACCTGATTCGGTGTTTGATAATTATAAGTACTCGAGACCCGTACTCGAGTCTGTGTATGCGAATACTATAATTTGCTTACTCGAGTACGTGAGTACTTCTAAAATACTCGAGTCAGAACTCGAGTCGACTCGACTCGGCACATCACTAAGAGGAGCAGTCTTGCTTTATTTTATGTTCCAGTGCTGTGGAAGAGGACACGAATAAATTTCATACTGAAGTTAGGCAGAAGACCCTACTCGCTAGGCCAATAAGTCGAGCCTCCTTTGTGTTAAAAACAATGAAACAGTTTATCGGCAATATTATCACGATACACATTCTACGGCTAGCATCTCTACCAACGCCAAACCAACAGATACATACGTATGTACAAATCAAGGTACATAGATATTGATTTTCGCATACCAGCAGACCCGACGCCATCAGACTATACCCAATAAACATTGAGCTTGATTAACAATTCGAAAATGAAGTCCAGCCCATTATCGAATTTAAATCGCACAGCAGAAATTTATATCATCTGCACAAACTAAATATTTGCTTAGTGGGTAATCTCATTATATTTTCTAACCAAATGGGAAGCTTATGCTCAATTTCGCCTCAGTACAAACACAATTTCGACATTTCCAATAAAAGGTTTTCTGAGTGTCGTCTAGATATGTCCGCTGGCTGCCTGAGCAAAGCTATCACACCTTGGACCACGAATATGTATAGTATACACTGTATACCCACATGCATATATTCATATATTTTATGTACAATTTAATTAAGATCGCACAAGTTCTGAGATAGTAAAACGCGCACTTAATTTTGTAATGCATATTTATCAGGACTGCAAACCACTCCAAAAATAGGTGCGGTTCGGTTCAGTGGTTCGAACCACTTAGAAAATAGTTGTACCGGTACAACAACCGCTTCATGAGTATCGCTGAACCGCGGTTCGGTTCGGTTCAAATGGGTCAATTGTGTTGTGCTAAAATATAAAAACTTGGGAAAATTTGACAAACCTATAACAAGTAAATTTTAGCAAAAAAAAACCGACCTAAAAAAATATATATGTATATATATATCCATATATATTTCATGATCCAATGATCGGATCTAAATCAGATTAGTCCAAAGTTATGCAGTAAAATACATAAAAACAAAAAAAAAATTAAAAATTACGACGAACTGATAACCTCGTCATTTTTTGGAAGTCGGTTAAAAATAACAGGCTTTGTTACTGAAATCAAATCCTAATATCCACATTAATTACAGGCTAACCTAATATTCGCGGCTTGCGTTTTGGTACGCATGCCGTCGAATTTGTTTTTTTGCGTCACCCGAAATTGACTTGCATGCGTTTGCATTTGATTTCATTGAGCGAAACGTCAAATCAAAATGTCACGCAGAACAAAAATTGGAAATTGAGTTAGCTTCATACGCACGCCGTTCAATTTCGGTTGATCTCATACAAGTTGCATGTGCATGAGAAATTTTTGACAATAAATTGGCGTCGTGCGTGAATATTAGGTTAGCCTGTTATGGTGGAAAAACAAATGGGGCGCATCATTTTAGCAAGCTTTGGATATTTTTCGTTTGTTTATTTTTTTTAAACACATAAGTCTAAGTTTCAAATTTTGTGCAATTTATGAAAATTATGAAAAGTTTTATCTAAATCGCAAATTTTTAATAAAAATTTCTAGGACACATTTTTAAGTTTTATGTTGGTTTTTGGCAATTTTTTACTCACTTGCTTCCATACAAAGTATGCCGGATTTTTTTCTGTATGGTAGAAAATGCGTAGTACCCACCCTAAACTAAAAACTTATATAAAATCAATGCAATCAAGATGAAATTAGAAAAATTTTCATTATTTTCTAGAGAGTAATATGAGCAACATGGTTCTCTTTTTTATAAAGCAATCGCATTTCAGGACGAAAGGATAAGGATTGAGCCAAGAGCTTGTGTGAGCATATCGAATTTTTGGCAAAAAATGTTAGTTACGTGGATTTTGCAGAACGACGATACGCGGTTTTGTACTTTAAACGATGATATGTGAAAGCATACCTATGGTCAAAATAATAGGAGTGCGATATTTGACTATTTTTCTTGAGTTGATTTAATGTTCATTGATTTTTTATAAAAGTATAACAGCAACCATATAAATCGAAATTTAAAACTTTGTACGAAAATTAGAAAAAATCTACAAATTCCAACCAAATTGTATTAAAGTATAAAAATTTTGTATCAGAACTAAAAAAATCCGAGTATGCTTTTCTATAGCTCCTTCAATTTTAGTGTAATATGTTGGAGTGGTTTTCGAATCGGTGTTGACATTTCAAAATAAAAACGGCTCGGTTCGAAGCCCGAAAAAAAACCGGTTTGCAGCCCTGATATTTATATATAGGAATTATCTATGTTTATGTAACTAAGTACACATACATAACTACAATAAATTTTAACAAATAAAATTTAGAAAAATCATTGCAATTTAATTGACGCATTGGTTGGGCCTTATTCGATTCTGAAAATGTCAATTTAACTGATTCTATGTATATTAGACTCCACGTTCAAAAAAAAAATCGGTACCGTTTTTTCCATTGGAATTATAAAATCTATCGTAGTCCGATTTTTCGTGAAATCTACGAATATGCGATCACTGAGTACGAATTGCTACGAACGTTGTGTATACTTTGATGGATTCTGTGATAGTATTAATTATAGTTTAAGACTTGCGCTAAGACGGGGGCTGGACCGATTTGTTAAATACCTCCAAAAATTTATTGTTTTATGAATAAAAATAGATTTTTTAAAATAATTTTTGAAAAAAAATCAACTCAGATGACAAAAAATTTGAAGCTTAAAAAATTTGCATTAAAATATTTTTTCAACAAATTTTGACGGAATCATAATAATGAAATTTTTTATGCTGTTTTTGAACTTTTTTCAAAGGTTGGCTTAAGAAGAACTTGAATAACTCAGCCGAAACTTCACCCCTTTACACTTATGAGGTATCGTTCGAAAGGCATTTTCTCACCATTTTTATTTCTTTGCAAATTAATTCATTCAAAGTATGAAAGAAAATGTAGGATCGTCATTCCAAATTGAATTAAAATGTGTTGATATTTGGAAAAAATCTTCTTGGAATAGAATAGATCCCTGCCCCTACACCGCAATCCATCTTACCGGCTTAAGGTTTGAGCTATGCTCGAAGATCCACAATTTCTACCACCTAGGCTTTCTGAGCCTTACGGCTGAGTTTATCGCGGTTTCTTTTAGGCATAGCTGAATGGATATCATACTGAGGACTATGTTCAGTGCTTCTGAGAGGCAGATTTTTAGTACCCCAGTTATCGCCGAACATGCCGATCTTTGTATGCTACTAATTTACCGACATCGTAATGTCTGCTTAAAGTATGGTGGCCAGATACTAGAACGCCATATGTACGAATCGTCCCATACGATATTACGTACGTGAACGTACTCTTTGTTCCATTCAGCCTGACGTATCACGTAATTTTCTTTCGTATGGTTTTCGATCCGTTAACGGATGTTACGATTCGAGCCCTGGTCCATTAGTCCTTCTGCAAAGACATTCTCGATGGAAACATTCTTGCATATGTATGTGTCGATTGGTGGGCTTTTCGGGAACACAGGTCCAATAGCTTCAGACCCAGTACTGTCGTCTTCGAGTGCGGATTCATCACTATTTCAAACTAGCGAGCCTTTGCCAATCGTTAGGAGTATCATGCCTATTACGATATCCGACGAATCACATCCATACATGCCTATTACGGTCCGAAGGATGTCATTCGCACGAATCTAAACCTTCACACTCGATTATTATGGCAGTGCCAATCTGATGAGATCCATGCGGATCGAATCCGATTATGAACAGAAACTCCCTGAGAGTTTTCTCTCTTTTCCCTTTCCTCCTATCATGGATAAAAATTCCCTGAGGATTTTTTATTTTAAATGGCGGAGTTGAGCTGTCAAACAGCTCTTTCGAAGTTCGAATTCGCTCCTCCCAAATTTTCGAGGAAAATGCCCTGAGAGTTAATTATTGGAGGATTTCTTTCTTGGGAGAAACAAATTCCCGGGGAACAAACTCTCCGGGAGTATTCAAAATTGGGTTGTATATCTCTGCAGATGTTTTTTTCGAGAATTATTACCTTGAATGGTTTTAATACCACCAGAGACCCCGTGGAAACTACTAGGCCAGTTGTTTCGACGAGACCGACTTATCGGGTATAATATTAGGCCACAACTCTAAGCAGCAATAACAGCCGCTAAACTGAAGTTCCCACCAGGGTAGCCAACTCATTTTTGAGAATTCCCCGATTTCGACAAAGAAATTCACCCAATTTGCCCGAAATTTCGTAAAATAGATAGACCCATAGATATCTCCATATATACAAAAAAATTGTATGTATTTTGATATATTGCTGGTCTTTCTGTTTATTTTACTTTTAAATGTAATTTACCTACATATGTATTCATAACTCAAACTAAACGTTTATAAAGTTAGTTAACAAATAAAGGATACAAAATGTGCATATAATATTGACATACATACAGCGGTCGAAACAAATTTAGTCGACCCAAGTTTTGACCAATTTTCACAATTATTTTTATTTTTGGTTATTTAATTTGAGTTATTTTTTTAATAGTTTATTATTTAACATAGCCCGTATAAATCCAAGCTTCAAACTGTGTGCAATATTAAAAAAAAAATTAAAGTCTTAGTAAAAATTTCGTGCTTTTTAATTAGATTTTGTAGAAATATTCAGCCTCATTGTGTAAGTCGTAAATTAGGCTAAATTGTACGACTCGACAACATTGGCATTGTTTACTGTCGTGCTGAAAAAAGGAAGCGACGAAATTTGTCGAAAACTATACAGTGCTGCCAAGTTTTTCTGTTTTAATACACTAGTCGAGTGGAAATTTTAGGCAATGACGTGAAATTTTCGATACGATTCGACTCTCGAAAAACGACTTGCATACGACACCACTCTCGCAATGAGGGTGATTATTCATTTCTAGTATAATAAAGTGCAAATTTCAAGTGGCTAAAAATTTTCGTTTTAAAACTTTTACCCGAAGGTGTTGCGGTTTTCTTACATATAAAAATAAATTGTGTTTATTCGTTATATGAGAGCAAATGCGACAAAGAAAATTCTAAAAAATCATACATAATCAGTACTTTTAGTTGCATTCGCATTTATTATGCAACTCTTTTAACTCATTATGAAATTGGTGAGGCCAAACAGAAAAAAATAGTTGACACTTAATTCCTCACAAAAAAAAAGCAGTCCATCCCCCGATCCTTCACGCAAACTTAAATTCCCCACAAAAAAATGGTGCTTTCTCCGATTCCCCACGCAAACTGAAATTCCCCGCAAATCGAGGAATTCCCCGCGATTTGGCTTCCCTGGTTCGCACTCAATTGAAAAGCCTATGCCCGTTTGCTCATCGGAATCAATTTCGCTCCCCCTCAAAAACAAAAAAAAAACTTGAAGTGCGATTTAAGAGAGCTTTCTCTCTCAAATTTACGCTTTATTACAAATGATTGCAATACAATTATAATTTGATTATACATTGAAATCGAACGATTAGTCTTAAATGCTATACAAATATTTTTATATGGATATCAAATAGAATATTTTTGCGGGTATGGCATTGTGCCAACTACTTTAAACGCCTCAAACGTCTTTAGAGACGACTTTCTTAATCATCGCTTTCCTCAAAAGTTGGACTACTCGGCGAATATGCTGGACTGGTTGGACTGTAGCCTTGTGAGGGCGCCGTTGGTGAATACATCGGCGATGTTGGTGAATAGTTGCGCGCTGTGGGCGTGTACGTTGGAGATGTTGGTGAATATTTAGTGCTACTAGGCGAATAGATCGACATATTGGGTGAGTAGCGTGGACTTGTAGCCGAGTAGCTAGATCCAGTTGGACTGTATTGATTGGCCGGTGAATGTTGCGGCGAGCTCGGAGAATAAAGTGGCGATGTTGGCGAATATTTCGGTGAAGCCGGCGAGTACTGCGGCGAACCCGGTGTATATTGTGGTGAACCCGGAGAGCCATCATACGATGGCGAAGGTGGTGAATAAGTTGGTGAAGTGGGTGAATATTTAACACCGGTTTGCGAGTATGCAGGCGAAGCGGGTGAATAGTGTGGTGAGGCCGAATAATTGGGAGAAGTAGGCGAATAAGATGGTGTAACGGGTGTATAGTTTGGTGACGAAGGCGAGTACGAAGGAGATGTTGGCGAATAGCAAGGTGAAGTTGGCGAGTACGATGGGCTCGAAGGAGAGTAAGATGGTGATGTTGGCGAATAACTTGGCGAATTCGGCGAGTAGTTGGATGAAGTTGGTGAATAAGCACTACCAGGCGAATACATGTTTGTGCCACTGCCTGAGAAAGACGGACTGGACGACTGATAGTTCGAAGTGGGCGAATAGACGGGAGAAGTGGGCGAATAACCGCTAGTTGACGGTGAGTAACCGGTTGATTGTGGTGCAAAATTCGGTGTAGTTGAATAACGTGGACTTGTGGCCGGATAAAGTGGGCTTGTGGGCGAATAATTAGGACTTGTTGGTGAGTAATTCGGAGAAGCTGCGCCCGGTGACGAAGCGGTATAATTCGGACTAGTGGGCGAGTACGATGGGGAAACACTGGGCGACGGTGGTAGATATGGTGACATCGAAGGACCTGGCGAGCTGGGTGATGAGCCAGGATGGGCAGGAGACCAACTAGGCGACATGCCAGATGCATCAGAAGCAGCTGATGGTGAAAAAACTGGGGCCACCAGGTGTCATGCCGGCCACTATAAATAAAAGTTACATATTAGATAGAATTTCAAACTATGTATATAAATATGGGAACATACTTTGTCCAGATGGCGAGAAATAACGCGGAGTGCCACACTGTACCCACGGAGTCATTGGTGGTGTCATGCTTGGTGTAGAGCCAGCACCGAAGAACATTGCCGAACCACCAATCATGCTTGATCCCAATGTGCTGGGGATTTCGATGCCGTAACGACACTTTTCTGCATCCAGTAGCAAATCAAAGCAACCTTAAAGTGATGCAAGTCAAATAAAAAACTATTGCATAAATATAACTTTTTGTTTACTCACCGGTGCCCATACGCGGCAGCTGGCCCATAATAATGTTCTCGGACACACCTCTCATCGGATCCGTCTCCGCATGCGCTGCAGCGTCCATTAACACATCAACGGTTTCTTCGAATGAGCAACGCATAAGTGCACCAGTGTCCTGCCTGTTAATACCGTGGCGAGTAATAGCCATCAAATGGCCCTTAGCCGTCATTACGTCACACAACAAGGCCAAATGACGATAGTTCACGTACAAGCCGTAGAACTGTAGCACAGCGTTCATTTCTTTTTCAACTGACTTACGCACAGCTTCGATACCCAACACTTGGAAAATCTCACAAATATCGTTAGACGATGTACGCACCGGATCCACATCACGTTCAGAGAGTACTTTCATCATTGAAGTACCATCAGTTTCCAATAACCATTCTCCAATGGCCTTAAATTCTCCTGTCTCCGTTATGACTATACGCTTTTTGCTGTCCGTTTGCGGCAAATGCATATACACCTTGCCAATGGCTTCGATGCCCTGCAATGTCATGTCTGAAAGCATGTTTGCTTCAATGCAACGCAAGAACATATCGTCCTCCATTTTATCGACAGCCTCGTCCTCATCTTGGAACTTAGTTTCTTCATTGTTCATTATACGTATACGTAGCACCAATTTGTCAGCGTTATCGTCATTGAAAATACAATTCAAATCGTCACCAAAGCCGGCGTTAATCTTTTCTGCGATTTGTTCCATAGTCAATTTCTTATCAGTCATACGTTTACGATCCAATTCAATACGCAGCAACCATGGCGAAATACGTGTCGGATCAAAATCAGGCATCTCGTAATAGACGTTGACGAATTCCTGATCCTCTGAAATTACTGTTCTTTGGGGATCAGGATCATAGTAAATTGCAGTATTAGCAGTAACCTTGCGTAGCGTGGTATGTTCCAATCGACACAATACATTCTTAGCCTTTTCTGCATCACGCGCCGCACCACCTGTCAGGAATACAGTTAGAGAAGGCGCCTTTGGTTTCTTGGATATGTTGATAATTTCTTTTAGACGCGGCACACCCAATGTTACGTTCTTCGAAGACACACCAGCAAAATGGAAAGTGTTCAGTGTCATCTGAAAAGTGCAAATAATTAAATTTGTATATATAAAAAAAAGGAAGGAATTTATTTCTGTTCGCCACCATACCTGTGTAGCGGGTTCACCCAAACTCTGCGCAGCCAAAGCGCCTACCATCTCGCCGGGATTTGCCTGCGCTTGTTGGAAGCGTGTCTCAATTTCACCAATCAACCATTCGAAGGCTTCTGTTGACAGGCGAAACTCTTCTGCTACATATTTAGTACAAAGTGTGGATCGAACTAAACATTGAAACAGCAACGTGGCGTTCTCGTTGGCCTGTTTGGAGAGACGATCATTGCCCACCACTATAACGCAGCGTTGCAGTAAATCGCGCACGCCATTAATAACACGCAAAGGCGAGAGATCTGTTGGCAAGCGTTTGTTAATGTGGAAAATTTTCTGCACATTCCAAATCATACGCTGCAAGTTACACGGTAGTACTACCTAAAAGGGCAAAAGATGGAATAAAATATTGGTTCAATAAAAAAAAAAAAAAATATTACAAATTCTACCTTTGAGTCGCCATTGGGGAAAATTTCACGCAAGGCTTGACGATCGTGACATAACTGATCCCACTCGATTTCCAACTCTGGCAACGCATTACCGCTCTCACTCAGCTCTTTGATCACCTCATCCGTGAAAACTTTGCGCATATAACGCTCATTAGACCAATCAAATCTGAATCGCTTCTCAAATGCTTTATTAGATAATTTGACAGTTGGCAAATTCTGAAACTCTACTGTTTCACCAGCCAAACCGTCCTCGCCGTAACGCAACTGAATTAGCTGACCCACAGAATTACGCACCGTACCATCATAGTTAACCATAACAGACTCCATAGCCTTTATGAGACGACGTTGAATATAACCAGTTTCAGCAGTTTTGACAGCAGTATCGATAAGACCTTCACGACCACCCATAGCGTGGAAATAGAATTCTGAAGGTGTTAAGCCGGCGAGATACGAATTTTCGACGAAGCCACGCGACTCAGGACCGTAATCGTCTTTAATGAAATGTGGCAATGTGCGCTTACGGAAACCGTATGGTATACGTTTACCCTCGACGTTCTGTTGACCCACACAAGCAATAACCTGTGAGATATTAATGTTGGAACCTTTAGAACCCGACACCACCATAGCCTTTAAGTTATTATATTCTGTCAGCGATTTCTTAGCTGATCCACCAGTTTTGTCACGAGCATCATTTAGAATACGATTTACTTGATTCTCGAAAGTTTGACGCAAGGTATTACCTTTGAGCAAGAAATAGTAATAGTAAATTAGTTGTGGAGGGAACACATTCAATTCACATACCTGGTGTTGGCTCCAATTCCATGTTGTGCGCTTTTTGAATAACGTTTATGACATCGTCTTTGGCCTTTTTGATGGCTGTCTGAATTTCTGTATATGTCTGAGGATCGGCAATTGTGTCACCAATACCAATGCTGTGGCCTTCGAGCAATAACCAATTGTTAATTACGGTTTGAATGTTGCCGTAGAAACGACCAGCGATTTCATGACCCAATTCCAAGAAACAAATATGCAGCAAGGATCCAGCAGAAGTACCTAGTGTCTTTTTACATAGAATACCCATGATCAATTCACCATGTTCGACCATTACTTTTGTGTCACCGGGTGAGATCCATTTGTATGGACCTTCATCCTCGTCGTCTGGATGGGTAGAATGTGTACGTATCATATTCACGTTGCCAGGAATAATCAATGAGAAGAGTTGTTTGCCCGTCCAAAGGGGACGCGGTTTCAAAATACATGGCTGTGGCACTTTGCCATCCCATGTGGGTAAGAACATAAGCAAGTTCATCATCTGTTCGCGTGTGATAAATACATCACGCTTTGTCATTTTACGTACAGCTGTAAGGGTATCCTGCACAATACCCATGACGGGTTTGTTAGCCTAAAACACAAAACACATACATATGTATTATATAGACTTCCTGTTAATTATATAAATTCAAAATATAAAAACCTGTGGTGTGATAATCTGACGAGGGGTAATATGAATATTTTCAACCTCAGCGCGCGTTTCCATAGATTGTGGTACATGCAAGTTCATTTCATCGCCGTCAAAATCAGCATTGTAAGGTGAAGTACAGGATAAATTCATACGGAATGTAGACCAGGGCAATACTTTTACACGATGGCCCATCATACTCATTTTATGCAAAGTTGGCTGACGATTGAAAATAACCAAATCGTCATCACGTAAATGCCTTTCTACTTTGTAGCCACATTGTAAATGCAAATCGGATGGCTTGGGATGGAAACGTAAATCTATACGTTCGCCGTTATCACGTACAATGTATTTTGCACCAGGGTATTGTGAATTACCTCGACGTACTAGCTCCTGCATACGATCGATATTAAAAGGCGTCACCAGTTCTGGAAATGTTAGATTTTGTGCAATGGAACGCGGCACACCGACTTGGTCAATACGCAAGTTGGGATCTGGTGTGATGACAGTACGTGCCGAGAAGTCGACACGCTTACCCATCAAATTACCACGAATACGACCTTCTTTGCCCTTCAAGCGCGCTTTAAGAGCTTTGAGTGGTTTTCCAGATTTTTGCATAGCACGGGGCATACCAGGCATGTCGTTGTCCACCAACGTTGCGACATGGAATTGCAGCATTTTTATATTCTCTTGAATAACATGCGCTGCTGCGCCTGTGCCCTCGTTCTTCTTCAATTCATTATTGGCTTTAATAATATCAGCCAACTTGTGTGTTAAATCGTCCTGATTCTTAGCTGCACCAAACATAACGACTGCCGGTCGTACCGATAGTGGTGGAACGGGTAACACAGTTACAATCATCCAATCGGGACGTGCATATTTGGGATCCATGCCCAGAATGAAACATTCTTCATCTGTTATGTGTTTCAGGATTTCCCAAACACGCTCTGCAGAAACTACAATTTTCTTTTCCTATTTTATTGAGAAAAATGCATATTTTATTAAGAAAATTTACGTTTATGCATTTTCTCATGATCACCTGCGAGTCCTCATTTACATGCTTCCATTCAGCCGTTAACTCTAACCCGCTACGTCTAAGTGATGGTTGATAATGACCACAGCCACCGTGGCCTTGCTTTTTATTGGGATCCGCCTGTTGTCCATCTTTTGCCATATCCATATCCTCTCCACCCTCGCACACAGTTTTACCCTTACATAAATCGTACACATATGCCAGACGCTTACGTGGCTGTCCCTTCGATTTCATCACAATCTCCTTTATTTTTGGATTTTGTGGCGATACTAACATTTTAGAGCAGTAAAAGCACACACAACGCAATATCTTTATAGTCTTTGTTATAAAACCAATGTGAAAAACTGGTTTGGACAAGTCGATATGTCCAAAATGTCCGGGGCACTCCGTCATATTGCCAGCGCATGTTTGACAACGAGACGTTCGATCGATTACACCTTGACGCGGGTCCATTAGACCACCCAATTTGGGTCGGCCACCTTCCATTGTCTCAGCAAACTGTACGCCACCTTCTGTGACGGACATTCGACGCTAAGATAGTAAAAATTATGAAGTTGCACTTACATAGGTATGGATATGTGAAATCTGCTACTTACGATTTCATCAGGTGACAATATACCGAACTGCACCCGTTTTACTTGGCGCAAGGGCGCCTTGGAGTCATTAGTCGACATAATTATAGTCTACTTTTTTCCCAATAACAAAATTTTTCTTTATTAAAAACCTATAAAATTACCAAAAGGGTGCTCCCCTAAAGGCCGGAGTCTCCGACTGTGGCGCACTCGACACGATGCGTTTTTTCTATCGCCTCGTTCGTTATCGACGTCGCAGTTTCTTCTGGTGAAATTTGCAAAATTTTCAAACACACTTTAAGGTCCTAAAATACACAGTTGTCGCCCAAAAATCTGTGGGCGCAAGTGCCGCGACACTTCAGCTACAATTTAAAGTGCTTTTTGTTTATTATTTTGCCGAACTGACGCTTATTTAACAAGGAAAAGATTGCAGCAGGTTCATTAGATGACTTTTTCCTGTGGCAAAAAGAAGCGAGTATTTCCCGCGGCCCAAAGTTGCATTTAATTTACTAAGGCACGCAGAGTTGTATTATCGAAGTATTGAATATAAGAAATTCCTAAAGGTGTTCTTACACGATGTGTATTTGCGTCTGTAAATGTGATTTTTTCAATACGTATGTAATTGCGTATGTCTGTCAAATTCCCAGTCTTTATTTAAATATT